>NC_142519.1:26446796-26701796 GCF_964205215.1 Stylophora pistillata | reverse complement strand
GGTCCCACGTCTGTTGGAAAGCTTGGTGTTGATCCTTGCGTTAGCGTGACAAGTTGTGAACTATCTAAGGCAAGCAAGATGAGTGTTAGCGAGACACGATTCGTTAGGGGAGGAAAGCGGGAAACGAATAGCGAGCTGGCAAATGGAGAGACGTCGGCTGAACTAATTGAGAAACTTATGAATGAAGCTGAACAGTCACCTTCGCCTGTCCAGCATACCTTCATCGCGATCTGGAGCATATTACAAAGCCGCTTCAAACCAGGATCTCCGAATTACGTCCGAGATACAAACCTCGAGTACTACTGCGGTGGATACTTGAATTATGATTGTCACTACAACAAAATCCATTCTGTCAAAGTTCAAAAATTCGACTACACCAGAGGATCAAAGGAAGAATATCCAGAATTCGAATGTTCTCTCGCAAAGGAAGGTTGCCGTAGTGACGAAGATTGTCATCGTGCAGGACTGTCATCGTGCACATGCGGAGGCGATACGTGCGTTCGCCACAAGTCGGAGAAACAAATCACAGGTAGTTCCAAGGAAACTGCATATATGAACAAGGAAAGATGGGATGGGCATGGATGCGATTGGAAAGTCTGGGGGTCAAGTGAGTGGTTGCCACAATAAAGATCGCGATGAAAGGCAAGTTGTATGGTCCTTAGCGACCACTTTTCAAGGATGCTGGTAAACATAAAGCATCTGGCAAAGGAACCTACCACGGGGCAAAGGATCCAATTACAGGTCAAGCGGAAGGAACGGCAACACCTTACACGGCTGAAGATGCTGTGAAGCACCCAAAACCCAGCAGAGCCAATCACAAAACGGCAAAATATCCCATTAACACTCAGTTGAAGGAAAAGAAAGAAGAAATTTGAACTTTCTCTTATGTAATAATCGCTGTATAATCACTGAAATGGCGAGCGCCTAATCAAGTTAAAAGAAAAACTGGACTTACACAACAGTTAGCCATTCGATCAGGAATAGACAGCTAAACATTTTGCGATCAGTCAAGTGGAATGTTGAAATACAAATCCAGTTAAAATGTTAAAATAAAAGACAGTGCATCCACATAGAGAAAAAATTTTCAAAAGAAAGAACTGTAGCTGACACAATTTCTGGGGCAACTTCAATTTCTGTTGAACACTGAATAAACCTACTGTTTCGTTCAGCGACCCCGGAGTCGTAAAGGCACGACATAAAGAATAGGTCACAATCACCTCAAGGGGAAAAAAAAATAATGAAAAAAAAATGCTGTTCAAGAGACGCTGTTCAGGCCGGGCATATATCACATCTTGGCAAGGCCGATACAATGCTCATGGAAGACACGACCCCTTCAGTTCCACTAAAGTTGTTAGGCGGATATAAACAGTGAGGCGAAATAGAAAACTGACAACTAACAAGCAAGGGTTTAGAGAGAGAGAAAGATTGTATCAGCTAAAGCCAGTGAGACTTGCGCGTTCTATATCGATAGCGGACAGTTTTTTTTCTTAATTTCCTCGATTCTTAAAGTCTCCCGACTGTATCGATCATGGTATCTTATTGGCTTGAAAAAATCTTTAGAGAATTCAACGAGTAGTTCTCCGCATCGATGTATTGACATTGACTGTCTGATGTCCGCTAACGGGCAGACCACTTAGGCGGTTCGAGGCTACGTGATGTCTATTATCATCTGTTACAGTTATTAATCTCCGGCTAATAATCGACAAGAGCCGATATTAGCTTGGTTGATTTTATCCAACAATTGTCCCAGAATTAGTATGATTAGCGACCTTTCATCTCCAGAATTTGTTCTACTGATCAATTCAAGTCCCCTCACCGTCCACTTCCTGTGTTCTGTCCATTTATTTTGTGGAGTTGGTTTCACCTTCTTCACTGACACCATTCCAATTGTCGATTCTTCCTAATTACTCTTGTCACCTTTGACTTTGTGGAGCAATTACCAGAGCTTCTTGGCCATCATTTCACTGAAAAATGGATCAAATTTAAACTAAATCTGCATACACTGGAAATTTCCCAGTATTCAAAGGGCATGTATACGTCCACACTCTAATAGAATGGTGTTTCTATCATTATCAGCACACCCCTATTATTGAAAATGGCCAAACCCAGTAACTACCAGTTGGCATTTCCCTGAGACTGGACACTAATTTTCATGCCACATTAACATCAGGACAATTTTAAAACCCTTTACACCCTGGCATCAGTAAGCATATTCTCTGCACTGTCAGTGTTCTGTACATTTCCTATGGTACTGTATTAAAACGCTTGTCACTCCTGAGGGAAGGGGGAGCTAAAGGGTAAATGAAGAAAACAAAAGCATGGAAAAAAAAAGAAAATCTTACCATGGTTATTACTAACCAAGAAAAATATTAGAGTCTTTTGTTAAGAGGATAGAAACAAAAACATTTCCACCATACTGATGGGAAACTCTACCAATAGACAAGAGGAAATGTATGGAAAACAATACGGTACTAAACAGCATGATAAGTTTCATTCAAATGGGCTACTCGAGTCAGTGTACACTTAACCTATTTGCCATGGCACAAAAATAAGAGGCCCTCTTTGAATTAAACAGATCAAACATATCAAAACAACTAGAAAGTCTGTCTTTTGATACCTATGGGGTCATAGTATTTTGTTTCATGATTTGTGAGAAAAAATTACTTGTAACATATTGTACCCAGTCTGACATGATTTTAGTATAGTTCTGGTTTAACTTATCCTAGGAGTCATGATCTAAACTGAAGTTGCACTATACTGCTCAGGTTTTGATCATCCTTAAATTGCCCTAGAACGAAAGCTGTGATTGATCACAAGAATGTTAAAATACCAACTGGTCTGTCTTTATTACCTATGAAAATGAGTACATTAAACATGTATCCACATCTCTCTTTCTTTTTTTCTAAAAAAACAACCACAACTACATAAGATGCTTGGCTAGTAAGAGTTGTACATGATCATACCATATCAAAACTACTGTTGAAGAAAGAATTTTTCTCTCACTTTCTTCCCAAAGTAGGAGATATTTTATTTGGAATTTATTTTGCAACACTAACACTTTTCACTTGACACAGAAAAAAAAAAACATCTTTCCTGACCAGGCAAGTTATGCCAGGCAAGTTATACAGCTATGCCAATGATCAAATGAATGTATATGATCCAAAAGAGCATGCACCAGTCTTTTACCTAAATCAGTTCCATGTCCATGCCAGAATCATAGCATGGTTAGTGGTCATTAGGAACTTCCAGTCAAGTCAGATGTAGTTTGAGGCAAAATTAAGACTTCATGATCACACATTAAACCTTGTGGAGTTATGCCACACTCTGCCAATTGGTCACCAGCTAAGCAGTTACAAAGGGGAAAAACTTATCCCACCTCCTAGAATAGCACTAATGTCTTGGTAACTTTAGCTGTCTTGTTAGTTCCTCAGCTGCTGCCATAGTCAACAATTATTCACGAAAGTAGGGATAAATATCCACCACTTTTACTGATACAGAGGTGAATAATTGTATAAGTATTGACATTGAAGCTCAACAACAACAGACTAAGACATTACATTGTTTTTATCAAATGCTTACAAAGTTTGAAACTTTGCATGCTAAATGCTGCATGAGCATAAGCAAGGAATATCTCTCTACAGAAAGAAATTCATTGTAGGAGAAAGTTTTTTTGCTGACAAATAAAACTCTTAATGTCTTTAACTTGTTTTAGTATCATTTCTTTAATTGTTGTGTGAAAATCAACTTGTTGTTGAAACCACGCTAGAATGCATTACTCATTTCATTTCTTACATTGCAAATATAGCATGTACTCATTAGTTTTCATATACAATGCACTGAACTTTTAAATTTTGCCTTAATATTTTAGGTTGGAGAGATTAATAAAGTTTTTCTTCAATTCTATTTAACCAAATTTGCTATCTTTCTTTTGTACTCAGTATTGCCTCCACATATGCTGGTAAAATTTCTATTCTGAGTCCAAAGCAAAAATGTTAGCCAGATAGAGATCAAAGGCTCTGTGAGCCAACTCATGAATTGGATAAGCCAATGTAATTTGTGTTGTCAACAGAAATGGGTGTTTGATTTCCATACTAATTAAGGTATGAATCGTTAGACTGGTAAATGAGCATTATGAGGAACATGATGTGAAACAAAATTAGGCCTCCTGATTAGTATTTGGTGCAAGACAATCACTGTTCCAGATTTTACTGTAAGGTTTGTGGAATGAAAGTTCAAAAGGGTGCTGTTTTGTTTTGAGCTCAGTATTTACTTGTGATGCAAGCATAGGGATAGGCATGTAAAAGCTTATACGCTGGATGGAACGCATGAACATAAGGATAAGCATATATGCATAACATTATCAAAACATTGCTTTCTTTTTATGCTTATACTGTCTATAGTTAAGACTTGGTTGGCATAAGCATAAGGATAAACAGAAGCAAAAGTCTTTCAGGCAATCAGCAAGCACTATATACTGCTTATACCAAACATGTCCCTATTTAACATAACATCGACTGAGCGCTTGTGCTCATGTTTATGTTACAGCTGAGCCCACCTGCACATTAGCTTGTTATGTTTATGCCTATGCTTGTGTTGCAACTGAGTACTACCCTTGAAGCCTGTTTCGCACTTCTGAGATAATTATTAGCACGAGGATGAAAAAACAAGTACAAGGATGTTCACACCACTCTAAATTTTGTTTTTTGGAATTCTTATTGTTAGTCAGGGGATACTCAAAACAATAATTTTTTCCTTATTTTGAGAGTCAATTCCTTGAAATGTAAGGATCAAGATTTCTGCTTTTAAGAATTTTATACTCTCCAATGAAAGTTCCTCAGTTTAAGAACACCACCTTTAAAAATAAGATTTACATTCCTTGTTTTAAGAATTATATGACTTTGAATTCTCATTTTGAGGGTATTTCCACTATTGAATAAAATAATATTAATATCTCAAATCCTTGGTTTTAGCAAGTATTCATTCTATGTAGAAAGGTTCTTCTTCTAACTAGATTTATGATAAATGCTTGCCAAAATTTCAGAAATATCTGTGGAATTGTGCTTGTCAAATTCCCAAGGAAATATAACTAAATATAATTTGAAAAACGTTTTTACTTTAATTTTTCTTTCAACACACTCAATATCTGTAATTCTTCATGAAACAAGACCACAGTTTTGAGTGTTCCTAGTTTACCCTAAATATAAAGCATTAGGAATATCCTTGTCGCATCTAATTCACAAAAATGTTTAATTTCAAATGACAATCAAAGTGGTTGTCAAAATATATCTTAAATTTATAACTTCCAGAAGAATAAGCATTGAATGTAAACTGCTATCATTTGTAATTTTTACTTTAGTTACAATCATGTGATTATTATACAAAAAATTACTGAACCAGAGTAAAGAATCTTAAACTAAATATAAACCATTTGTTGACAGAATTATAGTCATACACCAGCAAGGATATTCATCCTTGTAAAGGGATTGTTGTTGTGACTGTCAACTTATTATTGTTTTAATCTTCAATATGATTCAAAAGAAAAGTTGCTGTATCAATTTCTTGAAGAATATGTCCTAGGTGTAGAGCCTCTATGACGAGCGTTTAGGTACAGGCAAATCTGTAGCAAGATTTTTGACAAAGAGAAAGAGTAAGCTTCAGTATGATTCAAAGGAAAGGCTACTATACCTATTCCTTGAGGAATTTGTGTTTGTCATGAAGCCGCTATATACTGTTTATTTTAGTATTGGTAAATCTGCATCAAGATTTTTATTGAATAGTTAAAATTTCAGCATATTAAGTTAATTAACATGTAGCTGTGCCATTTCTTGAAGAATTGGTGTTAGGTATAAAGCCATGTCACTTTGCTGTTAATTTGATATACATCAAATGAAGTGAGGTGTAACTTAAGTCTTGCTTCAAAATAAAACTTGCTGCTGTGCATGTATCTTAAGTTCAAAATATTGTAAAGCATTTTAAAGAAAGCACAATTTGGGTTTGTTATGTCAGATTAAAAGTTGTTGTTGAGTTTGTAGTATATCCTGGCTAACCTGTGTTACATGCACAAAATATTGATAGAAAGAACCACTTCCTGGAGTTAAGATCCTTGTCTCAAGGACATAGGGATGATGTATTATTTAACAATCTTTGAGAAGTAAGTGCTCTCTTTTGAGATCTTTACTTACTCCTTTTGAAAAAAATAGGTCTTACAATGAGAAACTTTAGTCACCTTGAAGTAAGGACTCAGTTATCAGTTTTAGGCAGTATTTATCACTCACTGTTAGTGCATATATTATCTTCCTTGTTTTGAGAACTGACAATTACACTCATTTTGAGTGATATCAATCCTCATCTTTAGAACTTCCTGTTCCTCACTCCAGGACGCATTTTTAAGAAAAAAATCCTCAATTCAAGGTATCTAGAAACATATATTACAAACTTAACAGTGCACTAATAACATACACATACACTGTGCCAGTTACACCATTGAAGAAACAGCATATCGATTGATTGAACTTATGCTTGAGCTTCTTTTGCTGCAGTTCCCACTTGTGAACCTGACTTTCCAACATTGATACAGCTCCGGGAATACCAAACAAGCATCAAACAAGTCACTTTACGAGCAGTTGGCCGTGAGCGACACTTCAAAATCGGACTATTGGCAAGCGGCGACTCAAGTCGTTTGAGCCCGCAGTTGAGATTACTAAAAGATCAGCGTTTTAAATGTAAAATTTATATTTACATTAAGTTTCACATGACGGTGTTACAGAGTGCCGGTGGCCTTACGGTAAAAAGCAATGTGATTAGTGAGATTTACAAGGTGGTGACGTAGGTGGTTCAAATCCGCTGTCCTCGAGTAAATTCGCATTTTGCTTAACTTCCTTTTCTTTTTTCCTTTTTCGGACACAATAATCATTTTCCTGGATGTATACATTTAAAAATAGAAGTATTGATGCCATAAATGAAATATACGTTGCAAGAGATAAAAGCGTATTCGGAGATTGGGCAAACTTTAATCAATTCACAAATGAAAAACGTATACTTTTTTACTCTTTCAAGATTATCATTGGCTTCATTTTCACCCCAACACTATTCTTAGCAACAAAGGTCGCCATTTCATTTGTTTATCACTTGCCAAAAACTATCAAATACATTCAAAAGCCTAAAATAGAAAAAAGTTAACAGGAATCGACCAATCGAGCGAGCGAGCGAGCGCCATTCATCACATCACACCTACAACTCACTCTTGCGCACACCCAATTCACAAGTTAAAAAGGAAGCCAGCTTGCTTCTCTTTGGCTGTTAGGAATATCACCTGGCTAATCAGCTGCAAGGTGGCAAATCAACACAAGCAAAATGCACTAATCACATTTATTTGGTGATAAATGATGTTTGTCTTAGGAAGGAGAGATCTATTAAATATATTGGTGTCTTTATAGATTCAAATTTATCATGGAAACCGCATATTGAGTATATCTAAAAAAAAACTGAAGAGGAGCTTCAGAATATATTACATAAAATCCGTTACTATGTAGATATTAATACCTTAACTGGCCTATACTATACACTGATCTATCCTTTTTTGATATATGGTACAACTGCCCAGGGGGGAACACCTATTCAACCACCCTAAAACCTCTTTATGCTTCACAGAAAAAAGCATTGTGCCTCATGACATTTTCACAATTTGATGAGCACTCAAGTCCCCTGTTCAAAACCTTAAATATTATAAAACTACATGATCTTGTATCATATCAGATTGCAATATTTATGTATAGGTTTAAGAATAGATTATTACCTCTTGCATTCAATAATTTTTTTACTGAGGTCAGTGAAGTTCATCATTATAATACAAGATCTGCTGCAAAACAGTCGTCTTATTACCTCCCTAAAGTAAGAACTAACTATGGTAAATTTAATATAAGATTTCAGGCGCCCGTGATATGGAATACAATGAATGAACAGGTCAAAACTGGTTCTCTTTCAAAATTTAAATTAAGTCTAAAGGAACAATACCTTTCAGTATATTGATGACATTAAATTAAAATATTATATTGCTTTCTACACATAGCTATTTTAATTATTATACATCCTCCATAAACTACTTTACACATAGCTTAATGTTTTTATTGTTGTAATTATCATTATCATCTTTGTATGTTGATGTTGTAAGTGTGTACATGTTATGTGTGTGTGTGTGTAATAGTTTAGGTCTTACCTCCACTGTAAATATTTAATTTACACTATTTAAACCAGTTCTCTGGTGTCTTTAGCTACTTAGTTATTTCAGGGAGCTGGTAACCCTTAAACAAGCTTATCAAATTAGTTTTTTACAAATGACTGTAATTCCTAAATTATGGGGTAATAAATTTGTTGTTGTTGTTGTTGTTGTTGTTGTTGTTTTTGGTATAAACCAGTAGTGCCTTGCACTGAAAAAGATGTTTTGTCACTGATAGGTTAACTAATAAAAACAAACTTGGGGAGCAACCTGCAGCATATTGTGGTGTTTTAAAAACATAAAAGTTTTTATAAGCTTTTTCTTTTCCCTACTTTGTCCCCCATTTCACAAATTTATGAGAACTTTTGAACAATTTATGCAAATTTCTCCTCCTATTTATTTTTGGTATATTATTCTTAGTGAAATTTTTGCTAGGGAAATTTGCTCATTCCTTGCCAAAATTTATCCCTTTGCGTGTGAGCAATGTTTGAAATATGTGCCACAAGTACTAGAGAAACCTTAATGCAGGGTTCACCCTACTCCCAATCACCCGTGGAATTACCAGTTATGCCCATTTCAAGAAAATGAGATGGCCCAAGCCCCTATGAAAACGAGGATAAATGCAAACATCAAAAATTAAACTAATCTATATTTTCATGCCCCTAAGTATATTTATACACGAGAGAGGTGCTTGCACGAAGCCTCAGTTAAATTCAAGTTAAATTAAAGTAAGATTTTTATGGAGCTTGAGAATTAAATTTTTTGCCTGTAGTAATAACCAAACATCCCAAATAGTACTTACTTGTGTCCGTGATTAATCTCGTGCGTGCTGGTACTCTCTTGAGATCGTTAACGATGGCATTGTTTAATTACTCGAGTTGTATTACTCTCAATCGCGATCCAGCCGCAGTATTCGACCGCTTGATCGCGCTACATGGACAGTTGCTGCCGACAGAGCTGAATAATAAAATGCTACGTCAGAGGGTATGCGGTCAACAACGCGGGCTCAAATGTCCTAAGTCTAAAATTAAGAGGAAAATAATAAGGGCTGACTTTTACATGTAAAACCAAGGAACTCTGTTTTCGTCGAAGGCATTTTCCTATTTCCAAAAGTTTAAGGAGAAAATTAATTTTTGAAAACATTTAGGGGGTGTACCAAGTTTTTGGAGGTTGTTCTGTGGAAGAAAAGTGGCAAGGAAAACGACCTCAAAGCAACAGAATAGGAAATCAACCCTGCGAGCGACTGAAAATCCGCGTTTCCGCGGCAAAACCTAGCGCATGCGCATACGTTTTTCAGCTCTGTCGTTGCTGCCATATTTTTCTGGGTACGCGCCCGCAAGTAAAAAAGCAGCGGAATTTCTCTCTAAAGCAAACCACGAAAGACGGACTTACGTACTTGAGGGCTAGTTCAAATACTCGAATACCTAAAAATCTTTTTCGGAATAGCATTTGTTCCCTTTTTCCATCAAATATTACCTATATACGTAGGAAAGTTAATCTTGTGATTATAGGGAAAATGTTTGATGACACATGAGGAAAAATTCTCGGTTGTTGTTCAGCTGTAGTAGTTTACTGCTAAAAATGTCTTTTTTTTTTTCGTTTAGTCGAGAAAAATGTGTAATCTGAAAATCATCGCTTGAAAAAATTCCTCAAACGCCATAATTATCACTAGAACAATCATAGTATAATTGGCCATTGCCTTACACCCCGGTCCGCTCGTGAAACAAACCATACCTCAAGTTTCACAGATTGCCGGTGAGACACTGAAATGCAGAACAAACGTCTTGTCGACCCACAATAGAATGAAAGGTGTTTATTCTAATTGTTAGACCCTCAAAAGTACGCTTAAAGCAATTTAACAATTGCCACGAGTAAGAAACGTTTATCATTCTTATTTTGTTTTTCTACAATTCTCTATACTCACTCTGTGTTCCAATTCAACCTGGAAACAGTAGATAAGAAAAGTCACATTGCAGAATGTCCACTGTCAAATTCCATCATCATCATCATCATCATCATCATCATCATTATTATTATTATTATTATTACTATTATCGTTACTGTTATTACTGTTATTAAATCATGAATTTGTCGAACAGCAGCCGTGAGGTTCCTAAAAATACCGGCTTCAAGATGTTTTCACATTACCTCTCAAAGGATTAGGGAAGTGCCAAAGAAAACAACTTAGCGAAAGATTCGACGTCAGTATGACAAGTTTATACAAAGAGGATGTCGATGAACCATTTGATAACTTATCTTTGTGACTTACAACTAATTCTTACATATATACATCTACGACTTGAGGAGACAATAACAAGCGAAAGAGTAGCATTCCCAAGGAATATTTTGAGAAATCGTAAACTTGAAATTAGTGGAAATCGAAAACACAGAGTGCGAAAAGAGCGATACCATCGAGGACTCGGGTTCTTCTTGGCTTACTTCACTCACTTTAGAATAGCAAGAAGTACACGAAAACACATTTACGAAACTGGGTGAAACTAGATAAACAATGAGCCTGTTAAGCAGACTTTTATCTAATAAAGTCGTTCACCACTAGTCAGAACTGTCTGACTAGTCTGAATTTCAGCCGTCTCTTCCCTTTACCCCAAGGGGGGCGCGGGAGAGAGACGTCTGAATTCCGAGCGTTATAATAGGGAGCTTAAGATACGGACGTTTTCGGGGCGACGGCGACGTGACAACCCAGGTAGACTGGGCTAGAGGTTGCTGTTTTCGTGCCATAATTTAAGTTGTTAAGATTCTGATGACGGCCGGCCTTTGCGACTTCGTCGAGTTTAATTAATTGTTGCGCTTTATAAATTAAGGCTTTTTTGTCGTAGCATGGCTACGTTTGAAGAATTCCGCCATATCCTCGTCCTTTACTACGACGCTAATCTCATTAGCGATGAAGAGTTCTTGGTTTTGTATGAAATGTTTCCGTCTAAAAACCTCAATTCTCCATATGAAAATGTTCGTAGATCTGAGGTGTACGTTTTCGAGGTGCATCTACGAATTGATAGAGGGAATGGCTGGACTTCTATCTTCTGAAATGGTTTCATCAAGTTCAGAGTTGTCAGCACTAGTATCCACTGAAGCAGTTCTATCATCACTCTCTGCTAGAGACTGTGGTTCTTCAAGGTCTTGGTCTTTATAAGTACCCTGTAGGAAATTTAAGAACATTAGCCACACCATAAATAAAACAAAAAAAACATCATCTGCCTAGATTTAAATCTCAAAATAAAGTTTTGTACATCAGGCGGGTACTATCATATGAAAACACCCAACATA
The DNA here is from genome assembly GCF_964205215.1 of Stylophora pistillata. Lineage (NCBI taxonomy): Eukaryota > Metazoa > Cnidaria > Anthozoa > Scleractinia > Pocilloporidae > Stylophora > Stylophora pistillata. Next base: position 26,690,296 of record NC_142519.1, on the reverse strand, counting down.
AGTTTGGTCCAAAAACTAAGATTTGCTGGGTACTACATCGTTGGCAAAAGAAAGTTGCCAGGGGCCACTGGCCTTGGCAAGAGCATGGCCATGCAATTTCATTGATCCTGGAAATTCTTAGAACACATTGCTAAAAGTACAAAGTAAACAAACACTGATAACACATCTTTTGGCTAGCTTTAAATCGTTTAGACTTGGAGGTCATATCACTGTCATCACTAGCCACTTATTTACATCTCACTGAATCAAAAAAGTGCCTACTATGCTATCCCTCGTTCTTCAAAAGGTTTAGACACACATGTAAATGAGGTGGCCCTGCAGAGGTGGCCTGCAAAGTGGCCCTGCATTCTGTAGTTGCTCCATTTTTCCCTTTAAAAAGCTAGAAAATTTGCCTACCAGTAAGTAATGCAATGGGCTTCATCCACCGCTACAACAACCACATTTTTTTGGTAAACTTGAGAGCAAATCATCTCTCGCCAGCGATCATTTGTCAGCATGGCTTCTGGCGACGAATACACGATGTTCATTTCCACATTCACAATTTCCTTGAAATTGGCCTCCTCTTGACCGGCACCGATAAACGAAGCCTTAATTCCTCTTTCTTGAAGACCTTTAACTTGATCTTTGATCAAAGATACCAAAGGTGAAATCACCGACACGATGCCACTTCGAATATTGCCATTCTGATAAATTAAATGCCTCGTGGACATCTCTTCCGCAACTAGAGGTGACAGTTGATATATTAGACTTCTACCAAAGCCCCTGGGAGGATTGACAAAAACATCCTTTCCAAAAAGAAGATAAAACAGAAACTCAGAGTAACAGAGAATCGATGCGTCCTTTTTACTCTTCAACTAATGTATACCCAGCTCTGCTAACGCAGCATTGAGCACTTTATGCTAAGGTAGGCTCTACTCTCACATTTATATACATACATATATGATATATAGCGTTTGAGCGTTTGAGGAAGTTTTCGACGAAGCCATTCCCCCTTACCAAAGGGCACTCAATGAAAGTGGATACACCTTTAAATTAACGTACAACCCACAACTTACCCAAACACCGCCAAGAATCCGCAGGAGAAACCGCAAAAGAAGCACTACCTGGTACAACCCCCCATGGAACTCCAGCGTCAAAACCAATATAGGAAAGAAGCTTCTCAACATCGTTGATAAGTGTTTTCCTAAGAATCACCCACTCCACATGACCTTCAACAGACACACGCTCAAACTGAGCTACTCTTGCATGCTAAACATGAAATCCATTATCGCATCACACAACAAAACACTCCTCTCAGATTACACCCCAACTCCAATACCACAATCCAACAACCAATGTAACTGCCGAACAAAGGAGAAATGCCCCCTTCAAGGAAAATGCCTGGAAACGAACGTAGTCTACCAGGCAACCATAACAACCGGCACAGCAATAGAATCATACGTAGGACTTACAAAAAGCTTCAAGGAACGTTACAGAAATCATAAAACATCCTTCCGACACACCAACAAAAGAAACACTACTGAGCTGTCAAAACATGTATGGAAATTGAAGGACGCCAAGACCCCCTTCAGCATTAAGTGCAAAATAATAAAAAAATGCAACCCTTACAGCAATATTACAAAAAAATGTAATTTGTGCATTTATGAGAAATTTGTCATAATCTGCAGAAAAGATTTATGTACCCTCAACAAAACAAATGAATTAGCGACCTCATGCCCCCACAGGAATAGATACGTGCTCCAAAACTTTCATGTAGCGTGACGTAATGGTGAACGCAATACCAACCGTGTTAAACCGCGCGCGCCAGCATTTAAATTCAAATCAAAACTGCCAGCATTTAAATTTAATGGTCATTCGTTGATGTTGCCTGATGAGTGTGGCCAACCTTTGGCCAAATAAAACAGGACTGTAGCAATAAAGCACTGAATCACTGCTGATGTCTTGAACTGGTTTCAAATAGTATATATATGTATATAGATATATATATAGATTCGCAGTCCAAATGAGTTTGCTTGACAGAATACTTATACAGAAATCAGCGCGTGTGATCATGTCATATTTAACAATTATTCCACGAGTGCGCGTTGGATATGAGATGATAGATAGCCAACGAGGCGCGTAGCGCCGAGTTGGCTATAATCATCTCATATCCAACAAGCGCGAGTGGAATAATTGTTTTATTAAAAACGCCCCCAAGAAATTATTATTTTGTAAGAAGAAACTGGATTTTTTAGCTCCCTTTTGATTTTAAGCTGATGCGTACGCTTACCATATTTGTAGATTATGGTATATTGGCTGATATACCATAATGGCTAAGCCAATAAAAAGTCTTGAATTGCATTATCCAATGATCCAGTTTTTAATAAATTTATTTATTCAGTACCATATATTGACTTGGTCCATGCCATAAATATGTTGTACATACAGTGGAACCCCACCATACGACCACCCCAATAATGCGACCACCCCATTATTGCGACCACTTTTTTGTGGCCCGAAGAAAAATCCACTCATTCTTTGGTCTGAAAAATCCGACCACCCCGTTATTACGACCAACGACCAACTTTGGGAGTCCTCAGTCATTATTTTCTTTATAAAATTACCTCGTTAATACGACCAGTCAAAATGCTTGGTGGGGCTGCTGAATGAAGACAGACTCAATCTGACAAATAACGTATTAGTATTTTATTCAATGTTTTTAGGCAGACATTGTTGTGGTCATAATTTGGATATATCAACAAAGTTGAAATGGTAAATTGGCCACCGTAACGATTACAAAAGCTGACGTTTCGAGCGTCAGCCCTTCGTGGGAGCAAATAGAGGAATTGTGGGTTGTGTGTGCTTTTAAAGGCAGAAAATGCAGCTACGTTATTGGTGGGAACATGGCAATTGTTGTGGTCAGCATGTTCAGTCAATAACATCTGGAAATAAAATTACAGCAAGTAAAGAAAATGAATGAACAGGCTCCACACCGCTGTGAGAACACGTTTACGTTTCCGTCCCTCGTAAATATTCATAAGTCAGTGTAGCATTTGGAGGGTTCTGAAAATTATTTCAAATTTGTTTCTGTTCCCTTTCTCCATGGCTCTTCTCTACAAGTCCCTTTCCTTTTCTTTCCTCACCGATGGGTTGTTTGGAATGTCTGGTAATTTGTTGAGCATATCCACGTTTCTTGGCTTTCCAGTAAACTTGTACACGCATGGCATTTCCATCCCGTAGCCCCCGCCACGATTAGCGGCTTTCCCAACAACTTGAACTTGTCCTTTACTTCCTTTCTTTGTTATGAAATGGCGGATAATTCCAGTTCCCTGCTTTGTGCTAGCTAGTGCCCATGGTACATGACCAGCTACATCATTATCCTTTATCACGGCTATAGCGTTCTTGTCATGTTCATTGTTTGGTACGTGTATTGAATCGAGAACCTCTCCAATTTCAATCTCCCAATTATCTTGATAAACATTGTATCCCCTTATCCAGGAAGAAATTTCGGTTTCATTTAAGCTGGATGTATTTGCAGAAGGACCCGCCATGACTTATGCGGAAAATCAAACTGACTAATCAAACATATGGTAATTATTGCAAGTGCTGTAATTCGACAACAAGTGCAGACATGGGAAACACCGAAATACTATCCGTTCTCTTAAAAATGCAAATTATTGGACTGGTTGGAGGTCTGTCATTCAACATCCATCGGCAGCATGTGCCAATTCTAATGTGTCTGACAAAAAAGCAAAATTTTAAGGGACACAAGCCAGAGGTTCCAAACCACTATTAACGCATGTTTGCATCTAAGGACTTCAAGCACAATTCATGAGTCAAAGAATTCTTCAAGCGTCCTTATTCCTATATTATGTCCACTGGCTCGCAGCGGAAACGACAGAAGCTTGACTTAAAAACACGTTGTGAAGTTTTTAGGTTTAAAGAAAATAACCCTCATGTCAACGCAAGGAAGCTTGCAGACTAATTTAAATGTGGGAAAACCCAGATTCAAGCTATCTTGTTGAAGAAAGATGAGATTTTAAAGGACTACGAGTCTAATCTCAACGGCAATATCAAACGAGTACAAGAACCTGAACACGAAGAGATTGATCAAGGTTTGCTTGACTGGTTTCGAAAGGCAAGGTCCAAGAACATTCCAGTTACCAGGCCCATGTTGCAAGAAAAAGCTACAAGAATTGCAGAGGCTTCAGAAGTTTCCGGCGAGCAATTCAAGGCTTCAAACGGGTGGCCAGATCGCTTTAAAAGGAGAACTGGCATAAAAGCAAAGTTTATTTCTGGAGAATCAGGAGATGTCAGAGAAGAAACGGTGGCGGACTCATGGATAGAAAGACTTCCTGTAATTTTGCAAGGATGGCACCCTCGCGACATTTGGAACATGGGTGAAAGAGGCCAGTTTTTCAGAGCGCTCCCAAACAGATCCCTGACTGAGGCTTCTCAGAGTTGCACGGGCGGTAAGAAATCAAAAGACAGGCTGACGTGTGCGTTCATCGTTAATGCTAGGGGTGGGAAAGAGAAGCCTATCATCATTGGCGAATCGGCAAATCCAAAATGTTTCAGAGGTATCCAGAACAGATCGCTATTACCATGTGAGTATTTCAACCAGCCAAAAGCGTCGATGAACAGTGATATCCTGATGGAAATTCTATCGAAACTTAGCAGAAGACTAAGCCGCGAGGATAGAAGCGTAATCCTGTTCATGGACAATGCCCCATGCCACCCCGAAGACGTAGACGATAAGTTTGACGAGATAAAAATCGTCTTTTTCCCTAAAATACACGACATCTCGTCTACGGCCACTTGACCTTGGCATAATTCAGGCATTCAAGCTCAAATACTACAAACGCGTATTGACACATGTTGTTAGTGAGGTGGATCAATCTAATTCTGCTTCTGATGTGTGCAAGTCTGTTGACGTTCTCCAGGAAATAAGGTGGACCTCCCTGGCCTAGAATGATGTTTCAGAAAGTACAGTTGTAAAATTCTTTATTAAAGTAGGAATGTTAGATGCAGAAGGCAACACGAATGCAGTCGAGTGTAGCAACTCTGACGTTGACCCATTTTCAGAATTACAAGACGAGTTTGCTGCTGTTGAGAGCTTGGCGAAAGAAACAAGTGGGGCCTCTGCAGTCTCAATTAAAGAAACTGTTAATGGCAGTTTTGATCCACCAGTTTGCTTCGAACTTCCAGACAACTGGGAGGATACATTCTTTCGAGAAGTAGCGCTTGAACGAGGAGAGGAAACAAATGATGCTGTTGAAATAGGGGCTAGTGAGGATGAAATCGATGAACCTCCGGCAACTGTCATGCCTAAAATGGCTTCATATAAGGAGGCGACATCTAGCTTGCAAGAAGTTTTAAATTTTCTAGAGGCAAAGGGCAATATTAAAACTGCCAACGATCTCGTAAAAGTTATCTATTCTATACAAAGTGATTGGCTTAAGCCGAGGCGAAGCCAATCAAAGCTCACAGACTTTTTAAAACCGTTTAAGCTTGCTAATGACTGTGTAACGTGCTGTAAGCAACAATTAAGAAGGGCTCTTCCAGACATTTAACAAAAGGCCGCATCCTGTTAAAGAACTGAAAGACGTTACAGTACAGAATTGTTTTTGACGTTGTACTCGGTTTTGTTCAGTTGCAATGAATTGCCGTTGTAAGGTTGAAGAATAACTGTAAAAAGGTTGATTGTATAACGAAATAATAATAATGATAATAAATAATAATGATAATCTTTAGACAGGGTGCATTCTCACAAAAAGTGGTTTTCAGAACGGCCCTGTATAAAATAAATTAATAAAGGAAAAATAAATACAAATTACAGACGTTGAGAAAATATACAAGCTAAAGGGATAAAATTGCTGCATCACAATATTAAGATTATGTAAAAAGGCGAAAAATTGGTAATTTACAAAATACTACCGTGACGATAAAGGCGGCACTTTCATTTTAAACAATAAAATTGATTTAGATTCCTGAATATCTGGATTAAGATTGTTAAAATCATTTGATGCCTGATATGTTAGTTTTTGTTTTCCCCAGTTTGTTTTGGGAGCTGGAAGATGCAGTTTGTTACACTGGCGGGTATTATAATTATGAAAGGCAGTGTTACGCTTAAAATTAAAATCAAAGCCAATGATGTTATTCAAGCATCCAAAAATAAAAACGCATCGGTGCATCTGTCGTCTTTGATCTAAACGCCTCCATTTTAAGGACTCAAGAGCATCGGTGGCGGAAGAATACTTGGCCCTGTCAAGAATGATTTTAGCTGCCTTGTTTTGTTGGGTTTGGAGATCGTTCATTAATGTAACATTGTTTTTGTCTCCCCAAATGATGTCACCGTAGTCAAAAATAGGAAGAATTAGAGAATGGCAAAGTATCAACCGAGCGTGTAATGGTAAAAGATGCTTGATTCTTCTGACAAGTCCCAGTCGCTGATTTGTTTTGCTTATGATATTTTTAACGTGATCACCCCAGGATAGATCTTCGTTCAGTGTTACACCGAAGTATTTGAGAGAGCTAGCTTCTTCCAGCGGACTGTCGTTGATATGGATAGCGACAGTGCGTAACGACTTCAGACGACGTTTACTCCCAAATAAAAGAAATCTAGATTTAGAGCAGTTAAGAGTAAGGAGATTAGACTGTAGCCAAAGCGAAGCAGATTCGAGGTCCTTGTTTAGAAAGGTCTCCACGTCCTGAGTTGATTTGTCAGAATAATAGATTAACGTATCATCAGCGTAGAGAATGTTCTTACAATACTTGAGATATTGAGGTAGATCATTAACGTATATGATGAACAGAAGTGGTCTAAGTATGCTTCCTTGGGGCACCCCGACTGTGACTGGCCTCGGAGACGAGAGACAGTTTCCGATCGTGGTGACCTGCTCACGATCAGTTAGATAGGACTTAAACCAATCCATTGAATTTTGATTTAGACCCAAGAAATGCAGTTTCTTTAGTAAAATTTGGTGATCGATCGTATCAAATGCCTTGCTAAGATCAAGGAACGCAGCGCCTGTAATAAAGCCATTGTCCATGTTATCCAGGATATTCTCAGTCAGATGAGCAAGGGCCACCTCAGTTGAGAGGTTTGGGCGAAACTCAAACTGTTCAGGGGCCAAAAGGTTGTTCTCCTTGAGGAAGGTAAACAGTTGACGGTGAACAGCTTTCTCGAGGATCTTGCTTAGAACGGGTAAGATTGTAATGGGTCTGAAATTACCTGCGCTGGTTCGGTCACCAGATTTAAAAATTGGAACCACCTTTCCCTTTTTCCATATAGCCGGAAAAACAGCAGAAGAAAGCGATTTATTCAACAAAAAGGTAAGGCACGGTGTGATGACATCAGCAGAATCTTTAAGAAGGCGTGCGCTGATCTTATCGAGTCCAATTGCCTTTTTAATTCTAGGAGAGCTTAGGTATTTCCGAACGAAACTTTTTTTTATGTCAGAGAAGCTGAAAACTGAAGGTGATGAGGTAACCCAAGAAGGGTACTGACAAGTGGTGCATCGATCTCCTATAACGTTGGCAATACGTGTCCCCATATATGTAAAATAATCGTTAATGACATTTGCAATTGAACAAGGATTGTTATGCAAAACGTCTTCAGAAGAGATACACGTAGGACCGCTCCTAGATTTATTTTCGCGGTTTGTAATTCCATTTAGGGGTTTCCAGAGACCAGCACTATTGTCTTTGTTATTGTTGATACATTCTTGGAAATAATTAGACTTGGCTTGTTTCACTTTGTCGTTTGTTTTGTTCCTGACTTTGCGATACGTAGACCAAACAGCAGCAGAATTCGATTTCAGTGCTTTCTTATGGAATCGATCTCGATCTTGCATTAGTTTAGAGGGCTCGGGCGTCATCCACGGGGTCTTTAGGCCTTTAACTCTTTGAATTTTTATGGGAGCGTGTTGGTCAGCTATGCTGGAGTAGATTGTACACCATGTATTTACAGCAGTATTGACATCATTTGCGTTGTAAACAGGGGACCAGTCTGTTGATCTAAGATCTTGAAGGAAGCGTTCTTTATCATAATGTTTAAATGAACGATATTCAATAACACGCGGAGGAGCCTTGGGAACACCTGCTTTTAAGGTGCAAAACACCAGGGAATTATCACTCAGAGCCAAGTGAATCACACCACTGTTAATAACGCGATGGCTGTTATTCACAAAGATGATATCAATCAATGATGAATTGTTGGCGGTTACTCTCGTGGGAGATTGAATAAGTTGGTCCAGGTTATGCAATTTTGCTAAGGTCTCCAACTTTGATTTCAAGCATGAATTTGACTTTTGTTTGCCTTTTAAGGCCATTAAAGGTGCTGTACATGTTTAAAGCACGTTGCATCATAATGTGACCCTACCTCGTTAATACAACCACCCCGTTAATACGACCAATTTTCCATGGCCCGAAGATGGTCGTATTAACGGGGTTCCACTGTATATTCTATTCATATATTTATTTGATCCATGCCATATATGATTAACTTTTGCATTTAGTTTTTGAGCAAACAATATTGTCCTATACGGCACCCGATATCAGGCTTGCTTTATTGTAAATGTCAGCTTAGTACAGGGTCATCTACCCACATCTAATAAACAAAAGTCTCCACACATAGTGCATATCTTAACAAATGTTCCTTTAGTAGAAGCTGGGAAGAGCAACAATTTGATTTTCTTGTTTGGGTACTCTGCCCACGGGAAATTTTTAGCGATGCCTCTTTGTTGGTATCTGACACTACCAAGGATGGCGGCTTGGGCCTTATCGGCAAATTTTCAAATGGGATTCGAAGGCCCTTCTTTTTGTTGAAATTGGAGGCCATTTGTTCTTCCTCCTGACTCGATGTTAGTGAAGAAAGGGGAGATATCCTCTACAGAGATACTTCGGCAGGGATGGCGGCTGAAGACTTAAGCTTACAATTACGTTTCCATGTTTCAACTCTATGGCGATAAGTGTTGCAAACTACACGCGGAAGACCATCGTCTTGTAGAATCTTTTGATTGAAAACTTCTTCAAATATTCTCATAAACTCGCCACTAAGATTTCTTTTTCTCTTAACGGTGATAAAAACGGAAGAGCATACTCGACAACGATCTAAAACATTTTCACCCGGATTATTCATTATCGTAAAAAAACCCTAAACCTTACTTAAACAACTAGCCGAAGGAGATTAGATTTTGGCGCGCGCAGAAAGCTGCGTAAGCGCCAGTTATTTGACATACCTGCGTGGCCCGTGCGACGAAATAACTTGATAAGATTGGCAAAGTTTCAGTAACAGCAAATTATTATGGAAAAAATCTAGAAAGATTTAAGCTTACATCTCGTTTAACGTTTAAAGAGACATATTAGCGCCTGCAACCATTGTGTTTTAGACGAACCTCGCAAACTTTAAACACGGTCTCTTGTGATACCTGCGAAAGTATTCAGTATAATTTCCGGTAAGATTTTTACGGACAATCTGATCGATTTCTCTTGCATTTTGTGCTGAGACAGAAACTTTTCACCTCGAGCAAAGCTCCGTCGCACGGCCCAAACAAACAGGGCGAGCAAATGAGCTTCTTGTCTATGTCCGTGTTAAAACACACGAAAGGACTCTAAAGCACACTTCACTCTGATTGGATAGAAAAACACACAGATTTTATGGCACCAATCAGATGTCAGAACGACAGCGACCGTTTGGAACTAGTCTTGTAAGACAATGTTAGTTTAGAGTAGAGTTTAAGATTGCGCTTTTATTTTTTAAAACGTTGAATGGCCTGGCACCACAATATTTATCTGAACAACTTGTTGTAAAGCCTAGAACTAGATATAGCCTGCGGTCTGATTCTGAAACATTGCTGCTAATCCCTAGGGTGACAAGGAAGACTTTTGGTGATCGAGCCTTTTTCCATGCTGAACCAACAGTATGGAATGCCTCGCCATCTAGTCTTAGAAACTGTAGGAACATTAACTCTTTTAAAGTACAGTTGAAGACTTATCTTTTTAAGAAAGCTTTTAATTTGTAATTTTATATTCTTATTACTAGTATTATTTATGCCATCTAGCCTTAGATACTATATGAACTTTGACTTTTTTAAAGTACAGTTGAAGACTTATCTTTCTTCTTAAGAACGCTTTTAATATTGTACAGCGCTTTAGAATATTTTAATAGTTAAAGCACTATATTAAATGTGATAAATCATTATTATTATTAGTATTATTATTACTATTATTATGTCCATAGGAGCTCTTCAGCCCTAATTTGATATCGACTCACAGCCCCTGGGTCTCCGAGGATGGAGGGCTGGTTCAAATACTCAAATATCAAAAAATCCTTCCCAGAATAACATTTGTTTCCTTTTTCCATTAAATATTACCTATATACGTAGGAAAGTTAATCTATTGATTATAGGGAAATGTTTGATGACACATTATGAAAAATTTTCGGTTGTCGTTCAACTGTAGTAGTTTACTGCTAATAAATAATTTCTTTCTAAAAGTGTTATCTGAAAATCATCGCTTGAAAAAAATCCTTCAAACGCCATGATTATCACTAAAATAATCATAGTATAATCGGCCATTGCCTTACACCCCGGTCCTTTTATGAAACAAGCTATACCTCAAGTTTCACAGATTGCCAGTGAGACAAGCGCAAAACAAAGGTCTTGTCGACACGCAATAGAATGGAAAGTGTTTATTCTAATTATTAGACCCTCAGAAGCACGCAATTTAACAATTTCGACGAGTAACAAACGTTTATCATTCTTATTTTGTATTTGGACAAATCTCTATACTCACTCTATGTTCCAGTTCGATCTGGAAACAGAGGACAAGAAAAGCCACATTTAACAATTATTCCACGAGCGCGCGTTGGATATGAGATGATAGATAGCCAACGAGGCGCGTAGCGCCAAGTTGGCTATAATCATCTCATATCCAACAAGCGCGAGTGGAATAATTGTTTTATTAAAAACATTAAATTAAATTATTAAATTTTATTAAATTTTAAGCTCCCTTTTAATTTTAAGCTGACACGTGCGCTTGCCGTAGATTATGGTATATTGGCTGATATACCATAATGGCTTAGCCAATAAAAAGTCTTGAATTACATTATCCAATGATCTAGTTTTTAATAATGTAGAATATCCACTGCTAAATCCCATTATTATGGCAGTATATACACATCTGGGTGCCGATCTTACTCACTCAGGCTAGGCGTTGCCGTGGCTAGCCTTAGTCTTATTTACATACTAAAATTACATGAAATTGCTTATTTACTATAAAAAGAAAAAAGTCACATAAAATCAATAGTCTAAATAAATAATGCCTCATAAAAACCTGTATGAGTCCTTAAGTAGCTCGCTGGCGGGCATGTGCGAGAGTTCTAAGCTAACTAAGAGCCTTAAAGGTTCTGGCGATGTTCAGACTGGCGCTGAGGACAGCTTTCTGCTACTGACGAAGGACTTCTCTCCCTCTCTTTGCACCTAACAATTCTCTAACACTCCTTCCAACATTCTTATCGTATCCCCCTAAGACTACTACAATTACCTGTAAGTTGACTTGACGTATCTCGAATCCAGGGTATTGCTGTTTTAAGCTCCCAGCGTAGAGCAGCGTAATTTTTTTCTTTTCCTGGTCTTTCTGGTGACGGTTTTCTGTCCAAGGGCAGCTCATTTCTAGTAAAGTGACGAGTTTGCTTCCTTTGTCTACAAACCTTGCATCTACTCTGTTAGCCCTTACTTCTGTATTATACGCGTATACAGGGACATCCCAGTAATCTGTAACTTGGTTGTTCTCGTACAATGGTTTTGGTTGTATTGGAGAGTACCAAGGAGGGGTCGTTTCTATAAGAAGGTAGTCCTTAATCAACTCAAAGAAAATTACCTTAAGTGCTGCATTGTGCCTCATAAGGTACTTTGTCTGGGCAAGTGCACTACAACTCGCAAACACATGCGCCACGGACTCTTGAGCTTCCCCGCAAAATCTGCACGTGGTATCTGGATCCTCCCGAGTATTGGTCTTCCTGGAGTGGTACAGCTTGGTTGGCAATAGCTACTCATATAACTCGTTGATCCCTGCAATTAAGTGCGTCGGCGCCATCTTCCACTCCCACAGCCACGAGAAGCACTCTTTATCCAGATCTTCATCTTCTCACCTTGCCGTCACTAACTTCCCCTGCCATCTCTGTTGCCGAGTGTTCTCACAGTGCTTGTTAAGCACAACTTCATTGACCCACGGTCCAATCTTCCTCCCTTCTATACTCTCACCTTCATCTGTTGACCCTGATGGTAGTGGGTACTGTAAAGCTAATTTCATGCCCAGCTCCTCTGCATACATTTGTGCATCTCTGACCAAAGAGCGCCTACCCTTCTTCTCCGCTTTCACCTCGAACTGCCTTACAAGACCGATAGTTGGATCTTCGTTTTGGTGAAGCTTTACCGCTGCCTTGATCTTCGTAGCCTTATACTCTGTCTCGACCGACTTCAATCCTCCCCCATCGGATTGTCTTGAGAGATATAGCAGATCAGTTGACGCTAGTGGGTGATTTCCTCCATTCTCCGTAATAACCTTCCGCGTATTTCTATCTATTCTCTGTGGCTCTGCAGTAGGCCAAACCTGGGTCCACATAAAGTATGCGAGTACTGGTCGAGCGAATTCATTGATCGCAACTGCCTTAAAATGATCTGAAAGAGGGCTAAACCATATCACAGAGAGTCTCCGGAGATACGTCCTTGCTGCATTTTCAAGGACTAGAGTGCCTTCTTGTTTAGTGTTTTCCAGTACACCAAGGAATTTGTACTGGGAGTCCTCCTCTAAACTCTTCACCAGCTCGTGTTCTTCTACCAACATTCCAGTCGACTTTTGGAGTACTCCGCGTTTCACGTGTGCAACAGCACATTTCTTCTCATTCCAATGCAGCCCGATATCTTCCATGGCCTCTTTAACATCTCTCACTGAACACTCCTTCCAACTTTCCTTCCGAAGCAGCGTAAACCTTCAGGTCGTCAACATACAATAGGTTAGTGATCTTTGCATTCAGTGGTTTAGACAGACGATAGCGTTCTGTTGCCCGCAACTTCCAGGCGATGGGATTTAGGCATAGAGTAAACAGTTTGGGACACAAGGCATCTCCCTGGGGGAGACCTCGGCGAAAAGATATCCTCTGTGACACTTCCAAGCCCTCCTGGGTTCTAATAACTATCCTGGTGTTCCGCCATTTATCGCTGAGTCTCGCTATCAATCTCCCTATCCACTTAGGAAAGCGATGTAAGCTAAACATTTCCCTCAGCCAGCTATGGTCTACCGAGTCGTAGGCTTTCCGGACATCGATCCACGCCATGCTTACATTTCGTCGCCCACGCTGACTATCAAGACACACCATACGGTCAATAAGTAAATTGCCTATTGTCCCACTACAATTCTGTTTTTCCCCACGCTGTTCTCTCTCCATCAAATCGTTATCTACCAAATGACTGTCTGCAGGCCTCAATACATATGACGTGAACCACTTGTAGATAGTGTTGAGGCATATAATAGGCCTCTGATTGGCGCTCGTAAACTCGTCTTCTTTTGGTAACAGCGAAGACTTTCCCCCAGCGAACCATAACGGAATCTCTTGGTCTCCCTGCGCTATAGCCTGAAATGCTCTCCTATCCCGTCATGGACAACATTCACTCTCTTCCACCAATAGTTCACAATGCGGTCTGGGCCTGGGGCACTCCAGTTCCTCTTCTTTAATATCACTTTCTTAGCTTGCTCTGCGTATAACTCAAAAGGTCCCTTTGGTAGCTCCGGGATAATCTCCCTCATCACACATCTGATCCCATCTAGTCCATTATTATTATCATTATAATTATTATTATTATTAAATCATGAATTTGTTGGCTTGAAGATGTTATCACATTACCCCTCAATGGTGAAGTGCCAAAGAAAATAACTTAACGAAATATTCGACGTCAGTATGGCAAGTTTAGAGAAAGAGGATGTCGATGAACCATTTCATAACTTATCTTCGTGACTTATAACTAATTCTTGCATCTATACATCTACGACTTGAGGAAACAACAACAAGCGAAAGAGGAGTATTCCCAAGGAATACTTTGAGAAATCGTAAACTTGAAATCATGGAAACCGAAAACACTGAGTGCGAAAAGGGCGATATTATCGGGGACTCGGGTTCTTCTTCGCTTACTTCACTCACTTTAGAATAGCAAGAAGTACATGAAAACACATTTACGAAATTGGGTGAAACTATATAAACAATGAGCCTGTTAAGCAGACTCGTCTAATAAAATCGTTAACCACTAATCAGAACTGTCTGATCAGAATTATTTCAATTTTCAATTTATTAAGAAAATTTGGTCATAGTTGTGTCACAGCTCAAGGAAAAAAATATTTTCCACTTCCTTTAAGTCAAGGTGGAGAGGGGCAGGCTAAGCAGAAGTCGCGATGATTTAGGACACGAGATTGAGCAGAAAGCTCAATGCTTATCACTGACACTTCCACATTTATCTGAAAAGACAGCTCGGTGAAATAACTTCTTCATCGATCAGAGCTGTCTGGCCAAACCAATGATTTTCAGCCGCTGATCTAATGGAATTTAGTGTAAGAAAGCAAAAAGAGACAACTCACTCATAAGGAAGAATTGTTCGTGTAAAAGGATCAGTCTGACAGGTCAGTTGTGACGATAAGTATGTGCGACAAAAACTGGCTTTAAGAATTTCTTATCAGTCGTTTACATTTTGCAGAGTAACTAAGGTAAAGTACCTTACAAAAAATGTTACATTTCTTGCAAAAATGTGACATTTTTGGATATTCTAGCCTGAGTGTAATAACTTGAGTCCCAGAATATGACTTTCAAGGCAGAAGGCGATATCCATAACTACCGCAAGAAACTGCTGCATTTTACCTAATGAGAGGCCCATTTATACAAAGAACAGCCCACGGGATGCTATTCTGAGATTTCTTCAATAGTTATCACTCTATAATCAAACAGATTTCTACCAGTAACAGCTATACAGCTTTCACCACCGCAATACGAGCCCCCACCCCCAGCTTGCTTACTTCATATGCCGCTTCCGCCCCCAAAAGATCCCCCCACCTCCACCTGATGCTCCATTATCTTCTGCGCCTCCTCCGCCTCCTCCATAACCACTCATAGCCCCTGGGAACGGTCCTCCGTTGCTCCCGGTATTCATCCAACCTGCATGTCCTCCGGCCCAGGTACGGTCAAATGATCCCCCACCATCGCCGTTGGCGCCATACATTTTTTAACACCCTGCACCGAACGAGCCTGCGCCTGCTCCTCCGTGCCAGTTCCCACTATTAGCATTACACTCACCGGATTAACCACCAGTTCCCCCTTTTATCGCGCCCTATGAGCTATAACTGTTCGATTAAGTACCGCCTTCTCCAGCTTGACCATCTACGCCATGAAATCCCTCAGAAGCACCCCCTCCCCCTCCGGCTGACATAAAAAGTTGTAATTCCCCTATTACTGTGTAAATGAAACTTCCTCCCCCTCCCACGGTGCCGACATTATCTTCTACTGACAAACCCAATTCAGCTGCTGTCTTACTGGTTTCCATTCCCCTTTCACCTCTACTGAATTACCCCCTCTCTTTCCCACGACAAGGACTAAAACACTCTATTTTGAGAGGCTAAAAATTCCTTTTATCTTGGCACCTCTTCCACCAAAGTATGTCCCAGGTCGATATCCTTAATTGTAGCCGTGAGTTCCGCTTCGTGCTCCGCAGGCAGTGATCAAATATCGAGAAGTATTGGGAACTGTAAACCTTTCAACTCTGCCTACTCTCGTGTTTCCGTCTTCGACAGTTGAAATAAAAGTTTACAGATCATTTTAAGCTGTTGAAGGTCGATGGTTAAATAGAAATTCGAGAAAAAAGATTCATATCATTTGTCTCGCTCTCCTAATTGTTGGCTTCATTTCTATAGAAACTGATTAGGAAAATGATTTGAAAGATTGACTTTAAATTTATGAAAAATTTTATATGTTTGGTCACGATTTTACCAGTGTGAATGCTTCTAGAGATGAAGAAGTCCACGAAATTTGTACTTTTCTTTTACTATACTTTAACTGGTTTCAGCCAATAGTAACCGTTCATATAATAGTCGCCTTCACTCTCTTTTATCTCTTGGCAGGAGGATGCAGGAAGCTCTTTAATTGATCCCAGCGTAACTGATGATAGTATAGCAAAGCATTTCTTAATCTAAATAAGTTTTTTGCTGACTCCCGCTCTGTAGCGCGGATTTGTTTTTTGATTAAATTGACTATTTTGTTTATTCCAGAAGATCCGTTTCAAGGGGACAGTTTTCGGCTACTATGGACAAGCGACGAGTTGGATTGAAATTAGGAAAAAAAAATGGCGGACAATTTAATTATTTCTCTGACGACGAAGAATCGGAGTGGCTAACGAATATTGATGCAAGCTTATTAGATGAATCGAACGAAGAAAAACAAGTAGACGACCATAAAAGAAAATACCGCCCCAATCCCGTTCCGCTTCGCAGACTTCTGTCACGCACTCCCGTAAATAAATATCCACGAAATTCGCCCGCACTGAAATAAAAATTTGGCGTGTTGGCTGAGAAATTTCTTATTAAACGTTTTGTTGTGTAGAATCGCTGAGTATTTTTAATAGTTGTTTGTATTTTGACTTGCCCTACGGGCTCGTCAAAAGATGGCACAACTCACAAAAATACTCAGCGATCCTACACAACAAAACGTTAAATGAGACATATGTATCCAACCTTAGTTCACCACTTATTACAAATAATACGGTCTTGATGCCATTTGGTCCTAGAGTGAGACAAGTAAAGGGTAGTCGTGCTTGGAACTTAAAACTTGTCCAACTGCGTCCTTCCTTCTTGATCGGCGAGGTAGAACTTACTGGCGCGATTTCTCTCCAAGTTGCACACCACTAAGTCCGTTTGGTACTGAATTACTGTTTGACGACAAAAAATTACATCAGAAAAGCTACATTGGGGTTATTCCACTTTACCTGGATTTGTAATTCGTTTCAAGTAGAGTCGATGGTTATCTTCAAGGAAATGACCTGGGGGAGCATCCCTCGTGCGGTTGTTGAATTCACAGTTTTGTGATCACGTAGAAATTGATACTTTGGCAAATAGAGTCCGCTTCACATGCTTGTAACACCCGAGAGGAGTGCTATTCCCAGGGGTTCGGTAGGTGAATCCGATAACCGCCTTACCCAGGGAGGACTGTTCAGTGCGGTAGTGATCGTCAAAGTCGCATGTGGCCGACCTTGCACTAGGAAATTCCCCGACCAGAAAGAAAACCACAATAAGAAGGAACCGCGCGATCGAAATCATCTAGCAGAGCAATCTGAGGCGCTTAATAACCCTACATGTGGAAAGGAAAAGCTGTCTGAGACAAAGCCATGTGCGTTATCTACGAGTATTTATATCATTCCTATAAAGAAAGATATTTATTTAAATTTATTTTCGCAAAGGTAGGACAAAGAATCGCATTGAAATTACACTAACTGGTGTCTTGGAATCCGTAATCCTCGCACTACCGTTCTCACGCACCAAATTAGAGGCTACCAGTCAACCACAAGAAATTCGTTGAAATTTAGTCCCAGTTGAAATGCTCTCCGCCACATGAAGTGAATCGAATTTGAGCCTGTCGGGTCAACAGCTAATTTAGGTCTTTTAACACAGTAGAAACAGACTTATAGCTGTTGTGAAACATGTTATTGCATAATCAATAATTACAAAAAACAAATAGATAAAATAAATAATCGGTAGAATGTTAGCTTATACACGCGAGTGAATCATCTAGAGGAATTTAAGGCGTACGTTTGGGCTGGAACATCCTGTAACACATAGAAATATGTGACACGTGCTCCGCAAATAGCGGGTGTGGGTTTAATAACCGGTATTATACGGCGCACTTTTTTTCCTTTTTTTTTTTTTTTCAGTTGCACTCCAAGGAACCTCTACAAAAAGTCTTTGTCTCAATTAACAACCCACCCCTAGTGAAGCCATTAATCTGAATATTCAACAGGAGGTGATAATAAGGACAGAGAGGGGTTTAATTAAATGTCGTTTTCATAAACCTTTCCAAGTTTGATTTTAAAATCAGTCGCGGGGCGTGCCTGCTTCAAGTTACAACTGAAAATAGATTTATTTTGAAGTCTGCTTTCACTTGCCTGTAACGCAGTAAAAAAAATTGGTAATTTTTCGGCTGTAGGTAATCTCCGTTATTTTTCAATACGAAAAGAAGAGGCACTAATTAGGATAATTGCTTTAAAGATATTCGAACTAAACGCAAAGATCAATCTCTGTACTTTTCATTGAAGACCCACGAGTAAACATGCAAATCAATGCTGGACACAGTCATTTCTAACAAGAGCTCTCTGACCTGGTCACGATTTATGGCAAACAAGGAGTGGAATCACCAACTAGTACAATCGAACCAGCCTTACTCTAGGTTTTTTTTTTTATCATTATGTTTTAAGCCCTTTGAACTTTAGATCAAATTGATGATGAAGTTTTAAGGGGATTAAGTCCTTAATTGTTGTGATCTTAATGTTTGATTTAGAGGTGACACTGAAAGGGGAAATTAGGTGCTAATCACTCCTAGAGGTTCAAAGGTTGAAACACGATGCATTATGATGTTTTAAAACATCTGTAATCTCAGAAAAATAGTCTAAAATAACTGTCAACTTCCGTTATAGAAAGGTTTTTGCATGGTTTAATTTACGTACATTCAACGGAACTTCACCTGATTACATGTTCACCTTAAACTGAAGGAGTGTTTTCTTTCGTTGAAGTGATCATAAATTTAATTCAAATTGTGTCTCATAGCATTACGTATCCAGTCTAACTAACCACTCTTTGTCGTTTCGATCCAGTCCAGGTAGTTTTTAACCTTTGCGTACACGCCTGGATACCCTGGTCTGGCACATCCGATGCCATAGCTCACAACCCCTGTCAGGTAAAATTTTCCGTTTTGGGGGCACACTAAAGGGCCTCCACTATCCCCCTGACAGGAGTCGATTCCCCCCTGTTTGTATCCAGCGCAGACCATGTTTTCCGTAAGTGACCGGTAGCTTCGTTTGCACTCTTGGTGGTCGACAAGTGGGACATTTGCTTTCAAAAGATACCTGGACTGTGGTCCGCTGGACCGAATTGTGCCAAAGCCACTCACGGTGCACATGGTTGCAGTTGGAAAATCGGTGCTACTTGTAGGCATACAGATTGGCTTTATGTTGTCGCTGAATGGTGCTTTTGAGCTCAACTCTACCAGAGTTATGTCGTTATCATTTGTCCGTTTGTTGTATCTAGAATGGTTGATGACCTGAAAAGATAAATTATTGACACCTCTTGATAATCATTTTTTATCGTTTTAACTGTATTTTATCGGCATCCCCCCGGCTGCTATTTCCCAGATAATCTAATAATAGCATTTTTCAAAATAATGTTCCAGCACTTAGGTCGTCAATGCTATCATCTTCGTCTAAATATCAAGTTAATGATGACAAAGTTCTCACTACCTTTTTTGCAGGGATTATCACCTCATTTCCTTCTTCGTTTTGTGTATCAAATTCTCCAAGTATGACCTTAAGCGTCATACCATTATTTGGCTTTTGAAAGCAGTGGGCAGCTGTCACGACCCAATTCTCATCGATGAGAGTTCCACCGCAGAAAATGTTCGTTCTGCCGTAAGGACTCTCATATCTAAAGCCAACCTGCCAGGGAAGCTCAGAGGGCCTCGCTTGCTCCCCACCGACGATGCGAGACCTCTTACCGACACCGCAGGTAATACTCCCACTATACTTTCCCGTCTGTCCAGTTTGTTGAGCACCAAAAGATTTGGTCCCTGTGAGGGATTTAAGTGAATTTTAAATTTTGAATTATGCAATTTAATGATCACCGGTCATGTGGTCCGTAATGGGTAAAAAAAGTCATCACTTTCTCAGATAAGGCAACTGTTTCAAATACATCACAGTTTCAAATACATTGAGGATACGCCTCTCAAAAGCTCATCTGATGATAATAAAAAAAAAAAAAAACTGCTTACCTTCTTCTGTGGGGATGCTTGGAAGAGTACCTAGGATTGAAGCAGATAATTCAAAATGTCAAATGCACATATCTCTCAAGCTTCCTTTGTTTTTAAAAGAATATTTCATAGACCTTTTAAGCTTGTCGATTTGTTGTCACGCCAATGAATATGCGATGGTCCTTACGGGATCATTTTTTTTTTCAAAGGAATATAAACATTGGACGAGAAGAACCATCTCGTGGAATGTCCACTGCTACTCCTATTATTACCATTATAATTATTATTATCATTATTATTATTATCATTATTATTATTATCATTATTATTATTATCATTATTATTATCATTATTATTATCATCATTATTATTATTATCATTATTATTATTATCATTATTATTATTATCATTATTATCATTATTATATGGCAGTGTAGACTTGTGTATGTTAAACAGGTCTCTCGAGTCCTTCGGAGTACCTTCCCAGTACATTTAGGATAATGTTGTGCTGGTCTGCGCGTATACTTTGAACTATTGGTTTAGTTCCAGCCTCAAGGTGGCATACTTCTCTGTCTTATCCTGATCATTCGCAGCTTTGTTCTCCGCCCATTGACAACTCATTTCTAAAATGGTGAAAATCTTCCGCTTGTAGTTCACAACCCTAACATCTATCCGGTTGGCTCTCACTACCATCTGGTCCGCGTACAGCGGGACATCCCAAAAGGCTTGTACATCTGCGCTTTCGTAGAGAGGTTTTGGCCCGATCGTGGAGCACCAGGGTGGTACAGTGTCCAAGAGTTCTACATCATAGAGCATCTCATAGAACAGAATCTTTAGTACGGAAATTACGCGTGTGGAGATATTTGCTCTGCGCAGGCGCGGAACATTGAGTCAGAATACGTGCTACCGACTCTTGCACTTTGTCGCAGAGTCTGCATTGCACGTCACGCACTGTAGCAGTTCTTGTGTTTTTACTCTGATAGATACGTGCAATGAGCATCTGCTCGTACAGCTCATAGGTACCGGCAATCACATGCGTTGGACTGGACTTCCACTTACAAAGCCAGTGAAAACACCCGTTACTCAGCTCGGTCACTCCATCTCGATGCGATCACCTTCCCTTGCCAACTCTGACTTCACACGTCCTCCTTCAGCCTTTCTTGCTGAGCTCGCTTCAACCGCTGTTAATTGATTTTTGTACCCGGGATCTCATCTCCATCCTCAGTGCAGCATGTAGGGTTAGGGTGGACCAAATTTAGCCATATTCCAAGCTCTTTCCCATACTTCAAAGCCTCCTTGACAATAGAACAATGTCCTATTTTTTACTGAGCACTCTTGAAACTGGCGCATCAGCATCAGCATCAGCATCAGCATGTAGGGTTAGGGTAGACCAAATTTAGCGATATTTCAAGCTCTTTCCCATACTTCAAAGCCTCCTTGATAATAGAACTATGTCCTATTTTTTACTGAGCGCTCTTGAAACTGGTGCATCAGCTCTATGGTTGGATCCTCGTTCTTGAACAGGTTATTTTAATATTAAAATATTTTTAGTATTATTATTATCATTACTATTATTATTAATATTAGTAGTAGTAGAGAATTATTAGTATCATTTATCATTACTATTAATACTATTATTACACATGAGCAGATAATAATCTCTCTTTTTTTCCCTTAATTTGTCCTATTATGTAAAAGTTTGATCTATTCCATAATGGTTTGAATAAAGGGTTTCCTAAACCTGTGAAGCAATTTTTTTTTTTTGCCGGAACGTCTCTGGCTATTGTAGCTTTCGTGGCAACCATATGGAACATTTAAGCTTTCGTGACTCACGATATATTTTGTTGAAGTAACTAATAAACCTCCAGCCATCGTCACAATAACTACAGGTGTTAATTACAGTATTTCAACCTACCCTCTGCAGGAAAGACATTTGCTTTAAACGTATCAGGGTCTCCTTCAGCTCCTCGCGGACTGTAGCGAACGCAGACAATGTCACCATGAGCTGAGGATCGAGCAGTTCCAGCACCAATTTCAAATGTACTGTTCCAGACAATCTTCAGTCAATGAAAAAATAAACATTTCCATTGGAGTCTTTTAAAAACACGGATTGGATTTATAAATATGAATTTGATGTGAAAAGGTGCTTCGTTTGCCTTAGAAATCTAACGAATACATTTAAAAATCTGTCATCTATCATAAATTCTGCTTTAAGAAACACATGTCGAAAAAATCCATCCTATAATTTTTTTAAAGCAATAAAAAGCTCACAATACTGTCTACGGTAACTCCTAATTTTTAAACCCTTTCCTATTTCATTAGCACAGGATCACGGGTTTCCCCAACTTGTAAGGTGAATTTAGCAATGAGCTTTCCTGACCCGTTGACATGGTCACATTTATACTGATAAACTGAAGACATTTTAAGAACGCTAAATGATGCCGAGAGACAAGAGTTTTCGCTTTGGGCGACATACTGTGGCGCATTACAGATAGGAAATTATCGGCGAATACCTGAGCAAAATGCTTGATAGGCAATCCGGGAGAATTAGGCAATCCTGTCTCATAATTGTAGTTCGTCATTTCCGAGTACCACTGGTCGACAGCCATAGCACACAGTTCAGGACTGGGACCCTCACTTTTTGAACCAGTGGCAGACGTAGCAGCAATATTTTCTCCCTCGTTTTTTGAGTCCATTGTTCTGTTGTCGTTTTCTAGTTGGTCCTGTATAGCGAGTTTTTCGCACCATTTCGTGGCTTCCTCGGCTAACTCTTCCGACCAAGCGACAGGCTGGGCCCCGTGAAGTTTTCTGAGACCATTGTGAGACAAAACACAGGTTTTGCCAAAGTCATCATAACCGCTAACCCCTTAATAAAAAAAAACAAAATTAGCTACTGATGCAGTAATCTTAAGATGATACAAAAACTACGGGTTATTTTGTTGTTTTAAAATTTTCCAATATCTAAACAACTAAAATCAAAGCATCTTGTTTTCCAATCGCGGACGAAGGCGTTTCAATTTGAAAACCCTGGATGTACTTTCGCACTTGAGAGAACAGAAGTCATTCTTAAATTTCATGTCAGTTTTTTTGTAAAGATACTGTCACCTCACCTACAAAAATATTACAAAACAAATAAATGTTGTGAATGTGCGGCTTGGCCAATTGAGTCCTTTGTTAATTGGTTAATACCCTCGCATCTTTGTCTTAAAGCTAAGGTGACATGATAGACGAATGAGTTCTACAGAAAGACAGCCCCAAACTTTAGGACATTGGTAGAGAATTGTAACTTGGTTGAGGTTTGAAGGACACAAATGCAATTCCGAAAACAAAATTAAATCATAAAATGTCAAGATATGACTTTTGCCCTTTTGCGCTTCTGTGAGATATAATTCGAACGCAATAGAAAATTTGTAATATTTAACATGTCTAAAACAGCTTTTAGATCCAAGTAACTTACCTGCACAAAGAAGAGAGGCACAGAATATAAATGCAAATAAATGAAGTAGGTGCATGTCGAATGTCTAACACCTTTTCAGTTCTTCTCTTTTCCTTCCAACCTTCTAGTTGATTTTGTGATCTTCTCAGGCTTGAAGTTGCATTTATAGGAAACAACCGGCAATCATTACCTGATTTGGCGAGGTCTTGGTGTGAAAGAACAACCGGTATTACACGGTAAAACTGTACGCTTCACAACATAGGACACTCCCATATCTTCAATTATGAAGTAGCAGGTGAACTCATGAGATTTTCCGGCTTCACGAAAATTTTTTTCCTACATTAAAAATGGTGATGGCAAAAATTTTATCTGCAACCATATGTTCACTTCCCCTCCTATCTTAAGCAACGCGGGTTGTGCAAAAGTTAAGGGAACTTTAATAATACGGTTGAAGCTTCTTAAAAGCTCAGCCTTTCAATCCATGACAAATCTTTCCCTTACCATCCCTAAACATCTACGCTTCTTTCTGGCTCATCTTTACATTTTGGTGTTTTTCTCCTTAAATGACCTAGTTTTTGTTTAAGGTTTATTTTTCCTTGGAGGAAATTTTGGTCGTCCTGAAAAAACTCGTATTTCGCGACGTGGCGCATTTAGGAAATGATATCTCTCGTTATTATGATCCAGAAATAAAAAAAGTTTTGATGTTAGGTTTACACAATCCTTACGATCTTACTTACTCTGAAGAACGCATCACTTGTTACACAATGTTGATAAATATATTTTTCTCTTAAGAATTCACGAGTTATGAGATTTTAAAATGAAAAATAACATGAGAATTTCGGACTCAAAGTAAAAAGTAGTGAGGATATCTATCGTTTTCCCTTCTTTTTAACCTCACACTCTTAAATTGTCCGTAGAATTCTCCTTAGATTGAGCATTCAATCTAAGAAACAGCACGTTGAAAAATGTCTACAAACACAATACAATTACTTAATTCCTCTAGCAAAAGGACAAGCAACGTGGTACCATGGAGGGAGGCATCCACAAGCATCCAATTATTCTGTCGCCTCCCATTCTGTCACATGACCACACCTACGATAGGAAAATGAACCAAGAGAAAGAAACGTTTTCAATTTATGAAAGAAGAGTTTAGACTCCGTCGTCGGAATAAGGAAATAAAGATTATATTGGCCTGTATAATTTCTGCTTCATGCATCTGCAGTGAGTATTCAGCTAAGGAGCATTCCGTCACAGATCAAGGGCGAGCCCTGAGCAAGAAAACATTGTGGCCCTTGCGATAACTTGTTCTCACTGCGCCACTATTGTATAAAGATATCCTTTACATTATTAGACGGATCACTTCCTATACTGATTTTTCCTCTTTAATTCTTTTGATTTCACAAATATTGAAAAGCAGTACTTTGTGTGTTCGGGTAAGAAGGAGCCTCAGGTAACCAAATGTGATCAATTCTTATGACAAAAAAAAAAAAACCTGCCACCCCAACCCAATTAATATATAGCTGAAAATTTTCATCAGCTCAAGTTCTTTCCTAGCGATGACCACTCTCGTAGAGTTCATTAAGGAACCAGTCTTCTCTTTTTTAAACCTTCCACAGTTCAAAATGAAGGTGTCTTAAGTATCTGAAATAATGTCAACAACTTTGTTTAGCTTTTATTCTTACTTATTTAGGTTGTCTATCGTAGTAATTCCTCTAAAAGGGAGAACTGTTTAGTGAGAATGACCCACAGTTGTAAGTATGTTAGATGAAAATTCAAACTCTAATAAGTTTTCGATATGTGAATAATCCTGGGCTGGGGAGATATTTCCCATTTGTATAAATGTTTGGCGGGCGAACATCTTTTACCTTCACTGACATTTCCCCCCAAGTAAAACTTTCTCTTACTGTAGCATGCGAGAGGTCCACCACTATCGCCTTTACAAGTGTCCAGAACCCTTTCCGTGTATCCTTAATACGACTTTCTGTCTGTTAACCAACGGACACTCGTTCGAAATTCTCCAGGAGCTAGTATGGGAACATCGATTGCTCGAAGCGTATAGAGGTTTTGCACAGCAGCCATGTTGCATGGCAGGAACAATAGATTATTTTTCCCATAGGAAAAAATTTTCTTCCTTATGCAAAATATTTTCATTGTTCCTGCCATGAAACATGGCTGCCATGCAAAACCCCTATTCTTAGCATTTTCCAAATAGTAATCTAGTCCTGAACCGGTCACAGTACAAATTTCACCACCTAAAAGGGCGACACTGTTTGATGCGGTAAACAAATTGGCATCAAGTAGTCATTGAAGTCTTTAAGAGGCGCTTTTAACTTGACTACCGCAATCTTTGGTGTTCTTTATATGCAGTGGATGTCTAATCACTCAAGAAGCCTTCGCAACAACCTCTCGACCGTTTTCGTTCTGAGCATCAGATTCACCCAGGAGGACTTTCAATGTAATGGATTTACATGGAGTACAAAGCAATGCGCAGCTGTCAAAAACCACTCTCTATCCGCGACAAAACAGGTTTGACTTCCCCAGTCGGTTCTGATATGTGGAGCCCACTTGCCAAGGGAATTATCCTGGCTTAATATCTTCATTATCTGTCGGCCCTCTCCTTTTGACAATTCCACAGGTAATATCTTCCATAGGTTTTTGTTCTAACTACTGATTTGTCAATTTTTAAAGCGTTTTGAGTAAAGTGTAAGTAAGAGTTTTTACATTTCAGCACAGATTAAATCACAGAATTGGCCATCATGTAACAGTTGTTTGTATCTTTTTATGCCACTTAAAACCAACAGAAAACGAATACCTGTCAAAAACTTTATGGCTTATTAATAAAATCTTTCTAAGGCTGGTTATATGAATGTTAGACTGTGTATCGTGCCTTCATCGCTATCAAGAGGAGAGCTTTCATTTTGGAAGGCTGAGTTTCCTGTCCCCCCTCAAGACACGATAACAACATATTTACGAGGAGCCGCGAGACATGTCAAAGAGTTTTCAAGAAAACCGTAAACATTTCGGGCATTCGTTTTCATGAACACTTTTTCATCTTTCACACGGCAACAAATTAAAAGAGATCGACACCACAAAGCAAGATTAGTCTCCTCTGCAAAAGAACTGTTACAGGGGTCTTGTTATCTTATCTAAAGTGGAAGAAGACGGTCGATATACTCCTCTGAAACAAGGGAAGGATGACAATGATTGGCACTTTTAGTGTTTGAATGGTTGACTTCGATGGTTACTTTACAATTCTCTTATTCTTGCTGTCGTACCTGGAACCAGTTGACCATGTACACTACTGCAAGACAAGTGACAATCAGGGTTGATAAATGCTTCAGCTCAGCTTGTTACTTAATTAATAAGGAGAAAAGTCCGCAGTATGTCAGAAAACGTACCTAACATGGTCGGTTTTGGCGTTGAAGGTGGAGATGTAAAATCTGTTTCTTTTAATAAGAGTAATGCGCCGATTTATAAAAGGATTTGACAAACAGGTTGTAATCTGAATGACCACTATGAGGTAGTCAGACTTATTATTTGTAAAGAAAAGTTGAAATCAAATTCTTGAAAGGGTAGTAAAAGTTTATAATGATAACGAGTTCCTTGTAGTACGGGTACCTGCTTTGATTTTGGTGGAGGGTGCTTAAATTCTTGACGAAAAATCTTTGTTGACTGATGTACTCATTTCGTTAAATTTCCGAATGTATGTTTGGCAGAAATTCTTAAGAGTGCACTGAAGGGAAAGGATACCTTTTGTAAATCACAAAGATAAGACAAAGACGATTTGGCAGAAATGCTCAGGAGTGTACTGAAAGGAAATGATACCTCCTGTAGATCAGTCAACTTGATTGATCTACAACAGGTATCATTTCCCTCCTTTTAAGGGAGACCATCAAAATGATCGAAGTCAGGGGGCAGACTTTTCTTTCGCATAACTGCCACTTCTCATTGTTGTTTATTTGTTTAGTTTTGAGCTGACTTCGTAGAGCTAAAATGTATTAGTCAAAAGCTACTCGGATATTGCATAATGTTAATATAAAGGATTGTGCTCAAAATAGTTTCCCTTGATAATGATCAATACCTTTAGGAAAGACATTTTTGATGAAGGCTCTCCACCCCTGGGGGAATATCGAGCCACTGATATAAAACCATAAATTTAAGAAATTGCACTTCCAACTCCTATCTTCATCGAGGCATTCCACGCAACCTGTAAAGGAAGAATTTCTTATGCTTTTACTTTTAATCAAACGTCCGATATATTTTCCTATTCTGAATAGGATCATGTGCTCTTGCTTAGGCGATTTCTGTATGGTAATTGGTCGATTTGAGGACTATATCTTATAGAATCGTATGTTCAATAAGTGACTCGCTCGGCCATGACGGTTTTGTTAGGGTCACACAACTCAATCAAGCGCTATTGCTTTTAAACAAGTTCATTAGGAATAAAGTGCAACACAGGTACTTAAGAGCCCATGACTGTAGATATCGAGAATCTCTGGCCAAGCTGAAAAATCGAAAATTCTGATAATTTTCCTGGAAAACCCTTTTAGGGAGATCTATTATAAAAAAATATTTCAAAGTCTGAAAAATCAAATGTTTCCGAGAAAATGGGGAAAAACGAAAATTCGGCTTTTTACCTAATTAAGTACGCAAAAAAATACAGTAAAATTGAGCAAATTTAGTGTGCTAGTACTGAAGGAGGATGTTTCGTAAGAAATCGGGGATGTTTTTACTTGAAAATATAATTCATTTGATTTTTATTTATGGCACTTTTAGGAGCTTTGGTTTAATTTTAAAAATTACAAGATTTTTTAACAAAGTACTCTCAAACACTTGTTGCAAAAAGCGAAAATTCGAGCAACTTCAAGCCTTCAAAACGCGTCTTGGTATGTGAGAAATCATGTCAAAATGCATGCTGGCACAAAGTTTGGTCCTTATACTAAAATAATATGAAATAAAAGAGTTGGGTAATTCAGAAAAGTGCCGGAAAAATACAAGAGTTACGACGCAATGTGGCCAAGGTCATGAATTTGCATGATACAAATCAGTTCTAGAAATCGTACTTGAGAGCTATGAAGAAAACAAGATAGTCAAAGATGGTTGAAACAATTATTTGATATGGAAATGATATGAAATTATACAATAAAAAATCCATAGACATTGCTGAAGAGGGCTGTAAATTGATGTGTAGATACGAAATTTTCTGTTAATTTGAATTGCACAAGACTTTGTTATTGTTGACTCGCTATTTCAACAGCACTACCTACACCTAACTACAGATAGGGCCGCTGTATATTTCACCATTAATGTTGACTAGTTGTTTATTATCGACATTATTCTTAGTTGAATAGCGACGTTTTCTGCAACTGCGATAATATTTCTTTTGAAATATCTTGCATATCTTGAGAAATGTTGTGCGGGTAAACAAAGTCACGCAACACCGCAAGCTTCTGCTGTGTAGTTTTTCAGCTAAGATAACAGCCCAACTATTTTTTATGCTATTTACTCTTATCTTTTTCGGAAAAAGGGCCACATTTCTATCACAAAAATTGATAAAAAGAACTTATGTCACGGTAACAATTATACCATGTTGCAGTCTGGGCGATAATTCTCTATGATGTAATCACGGTCTTTTTCTTAAAGGTAAACACGTGCGTGGTTTTTCACAGAGCATAAAAAGAAAACGATGTTTCTGTAGCTTTGCTTCTCTTCTTGGGGGGGGGGAGGGGGGCTTGTGGTGCAAGTTCTGGGATTTGTGTAGTGACTAGTGTTAGACAGTCTCGGGGAACGCGAAACTGTTCCCCCACGCAAAACAAGATTAATGACATTAGTTTACTGAACAATTTCAGATTTTATCCTGGTGGAATGAGGGTGTGGCAGACATTTGATAAAGGCCCCGGCAAATGCATCTCTTTGGAAGGAACAAATGGTAAACTTTACGTTATAATCTCTTTCCAGTTTCTAGCTATAATGTAGCATGATCTCTCTTTAGTTTTGAGACTGAAAAATTCAGCGAGGGAAAGCTTGAAATCCAGGTCACTTGAAAACATCAAACCTGGCGCCAGTTTTTGTTATAAAAATTTATTTCAAGTTTTTTTTATTTCGAACGCTATACTGGAAAAAGAAACTTTTACTTCATTAAGGTAGCAGTGCACAAGCTGTTCCTAACGCTTTTTTCGCTGTGGGAAACGCACCAAATCTCGCTCTGGACAATTTTTAGGTGTATTTGATTTTGTCGTTAATCATCTTTCATGTTATTATTTTCCACAGAACGCCATTACCAAAATATTCCCTCGGCGAATTTAAAGAGATCGCCCCAAGGAGAAAACTTAAAGAGCCTACTAAGTGAATCCTACTGGCCGTGAAGCGAAAGACGATGTTCAAGTGTTTCCACGTCCAAAAGAGGGCGGCACGCGTAGTTTCCAAAGGCATTCTTCTCTGGAAAAGCATCTCGCGTTCGGAACATGCACAAAGACGGTTGAAAGGGAGACATTTCTTGATAAAGCGAAGGTTAAATATGCCGCAAGGCTCGAGGAAGGTTCAAGTTCCGTGCCAACTATTCCTCTACCTCCTGAAACCTGTCCTCGCAGCACTGAAGGCTTCGCTTTCAAACAAGTTAAGAAAGCTTACCGGTTTAACGAAAAGCAACGAGAATATCTGACTGTTAGATTTACCATCAAACAAGAAAGTGGCAAAAAGGTCGACGCGGAAATGGTTGCAACAGAAATGAGGAGAGCAAAGGGATCGAAAGGGAAGCGCTTGTTCAGTGTCTCCGAGTTTTTGGCGACTCAACAAGTAGCTTCATTTTTTCCAGAATGGCACCAAAAGTGAAACAGCAGACAGCCCTCTGCGCACAAGCTGTAACTGAGGAAGATCTGGTCGCTATGGAAGAAGAGTTTAATTTGTCAAATGCTAAGGGGTCTATTCAGTTTGAGCAGTTAAATTAAAATGTTACCTGCGGTTGATCAGAGAAAAAAGACATCTTACATCGCTCTGCTCGAAGACCTTGTTAAATGCTGCTCATGCAGTGCAGTTTAACAGGCAAATGGCAAAAGGCTGCATCAAAAAAATTGAGTTTTATATGAACGTTGATATAAAATGGGGGCCATGGATCATATTTTAGATCGGAGGAGCTATTTTAGTTCACGCGTAGTGTGAGCTTATTGACGCCAACTTATCAATGAGGGTCCTGGGGCCTCCTCTCCGAGGAGAGCCTCCTTTTGTCTGTTTCTTAGTACGCCTTTCTTGGTTCAGAAAGACTGCTAGATAGGGTGTCCTGGGATATGCTCCCCCCTGCAAATTTTGAAATATAGAGCCTCTGAAATCACCGGAAACGCGCTTCAGTCCTAGGAAACATTTGTCAACTTTTTTTAATTATAAAGATTAAAATAAATAATAATGATAATAATAAATTGTTCTTGGTGGGGCTACAGCCCACTCAACCCCATAGCTCCGCGGTCCCTGTATTAAAGGCGCAAACCGGAAATGAAAAAGTATCCTTCGAACTGCACTTGGCAGTCAGCCTGAAGTCAAACAGGATCAGGCCGGCGAGATGTTGTTCGATAAAGACTCATTAAAGAATTTATACAAATAATTTAAAACGAGATATATAGGACTGGATGCTTTAGAATGGAGTTTTGACGAAATAAAGGATCGTGTCCGCTTTACTCGGCAACTTCACCTTTGATCCAACGTGACAATTGTCACGCAATTGAAACATTTTGCTTTTCCTCAAGACAGTATCGAGATAAAAAACAAAAACCTCATTGGCTTGAAAAAGAATTAAACGCTATTAAATACTGGTCATTATTCTTGTAAATTTTATGTTGAAGCCGTCAAAAGAGCCCTTCCTACACCAGAACCGTTAGGCGGTACGATTTCTACAACTGATTTGCATCATGCAAATTCGTGACCTCTGGCCACAGTGTGTCGCAAAGCTTTATGTTTTGCCGGCACGTTTCTGAATTACCCAAATTTTTTATTACATATTATTTTAGTATAAGGACCAAACTTTGTGCCAGCATGTAGTTTGACATGATGCCACACATACCAAGACACGTTTTGAAGGTTTGAAGCTGGTCGATTTTTCGCTTTTGCAACAAGCATTTGACAGCACTTAGTTAAAAAATCATGTAAATTTTAAAATTAAACCAAAGCTCCTTAAAATGCCACATATAAAAGTCACTTTAATTATACTTTGAATTAAAAACACTCCCGACTTCTTACGAAACATCCTCCTTTAGTACTAGCACGCTAAAGTTGCTCAATTTACTGTATTTTTTGCATAATTAATTAGGTAAAAACCCGAATTTTCGTTTTTCCCCATTTCCTCGGACACATTTTATTTTTCAAACTTTGAAATATTTCTTTTGAATATATCTCCCTAAAGGAGTTTTCCAGGCAAATTATCAGAATTTTCGATTTTTTAGCCTGGCCAGCAATTCTCGATATTTACAGTCACGGCCTCTTAAGGAATACATAATTACACGAGGAAATCTTTCTAACCTGTGCAAAGTGTTTGATCGGCAAATCAGGCGTTTTTGCGATTCTCATTTGGTAGTTATAGTTCCTTGACTCGTCCCACTAGTTCTGCACTACCTTGCTACACGTGAAACAATTTGGCTTCAAGGACCCTTGGCATGATAATAATAATGATGATAATAACGATAATAATGATAATAATGATAATAATAATAATGGTGATGATGATGATGATGATAATAATAATACACTTTATTTAGAGAGGGTGGCACGGAATAGTTGAAGTAACTTTTAAACTTGTGGCCCTCTATTTAAAAATTCTAACAAGCAATGCGTGTTGAGTTCTAACATAACTATCAGGAAAAACTAGGAATATCTATCTAATAAGAAGACGAGTCACGAATAAAAATAAAATGTAATTTGAGAGCATATGATGAATCATATGTTAGACTATAAAATGATGTAGCATCTGGTCGAGGTGGCACAAACCAGGCTATGTTCTCACCCTCGTCTCTCTCTACCAAAGTGTCGCCATCATGTTCGATCTTGTCATTTATTGCAAGATAATCCGCCTACTTCTGTGCATCCACAGCGAGAGACTCATACCACGAGAGGGGCTGGGAACCATGAAGCTTTCTCAGCTTTCTGTGCTCAGTTACACAGTCGCGGTCGAACAAGTCATAAGGAAGACCTGGGACATAAGTGGTAACGCCCGACTCTTGTTTTCGAAAACATTGGAACGTATGACTCAGCAAAACGTTTAACAGAGGTATCTACTAGTCAATTCAAAATGACTGATTATGTATGAAAAACCTGAGCTCTAACAAACTGTGCCACCGAAAACTTAACGACACCGCAGGCGGATAATATTCGAGCTTTTTTCTTTTAACCCTTTCCCAGCAGACAAAACCTTATAATTTGGCCATACAAAACTTAACCTCACTTTGTTTGTAGTTATATGAAGTATCCTTTACAATATTTGCGGTTTTGTGACACCATGGGCTCAGACTTTGGGGTCACGTGAGCTAGATCAACCGCTCGTGTTTGGATGCGTTCAAATCGTTTATAAGTGTTTTTCGAGCAATTTTCCCTCTACAGGAGCCTTAAGGACAGCATCATTAAGCTGGAATGTGGGTAGAGGCAAGCCTCTGAAAGAAAAACAGAGGTGAGAGGTGGTTTCATGTAGACTGGAGCACCAAAATGCTTCCATGCAAGTTTGGCGAGTTCACAAGTGAATTCGTCTCTCTGGCCCATCTGTGGATGGCTACCGGCAGGTACAAAAAGCAGGTCACAGGTCACAATTAACAGGTCACAATTAAACGGAGTTATACACCTGATAGAGTAAAGGCGTTGCATTATAGTGTTCCATATCCGGTCGTCAGAAATGAACGTATAATATACATGCGTTCGGTTTTCGTGTAAGAATAGAACAATAAAATGTCACTAGTTCAACAGTCTGTTGGGTGTACTAGTGTTGTTTCCTCTGTTTATAAGCTTGAAGACTTCTTTTTAATGTGCAGACAGAAATAAAATTTTCTTGGAGCTATAAGGGCTTGGAACGAGTCTGTGAGAGAAGCCTGGAACAGGGAATTCCCTCGTGCGCGTGAGAATCATGGCGGAGGAAGGAGAGGATTTTGAGGTAAGAAATTGACGTTTTTTCTCGCTTTTTTTGGTCTTTTCAGCTGGTTGTATAGCCATATATTTCCTGACCCATCATCCTAACATCCTTCTTTACTGAGTATCGACTGTAATTAAATCATAACCTGCCGATGAGGGACTAGTTGTGGTTGTGTTTAGTTGTTCCTGCGATATTGAATATCATGCGATGGAACACTATAAATGCAACGCCTTTACTCTATCCGTTGTATAACTCTTTAATTGTGACCTGTCAATTGTAACCTGTAACCTGTAACCTGTGACCTGTGACCTGCTTTTTGCACCTGCAGGGATGGCTACTAGGACCTACCAAGGCTTTTTGGGCCAGTTTTGAGTGGCAAAAGTCTCGATGGATGTGATACTTTGCTGGTAGGACTGGGTGGCCCGACACTGCGAATAATTTGTCAAAATGGAAATGTGAGGTATTCCTTTCTCGAGTTGTGGTGGAATTTCCCAGAATTCTTCTCGGTCATAAACGAGGAAAAGGTTGTGTTTGCTACACTAGCTTTCGTCAAACGGAGGAACAAGGGCTAGTGGATAAATTGAGAATGCATTTTCCAGCCAAACAGCAAGATCTGGCCCTGAGGTGTGTTTTGAATGCAAAATTTTGATTTCTTGAGCCAGTTTTGATCTTAAAAGATAGACACGTTTTCAGTGTTACTCTTGGAGCAGAATACTGGATTTTTGGGATTTGTTATTATATAAACGGTTCACTGCAATAGAAATCGGGAATCATTGTGGGTGTTTTAGGCTGCAATAGGTGTCACATCAAACACCCTTGCAATGTACACAGTCACATAATGTTGTCTCTTAATTTCAACAAGAAACAATTAACAACCGTAGTGGTGCAAATTCAATTGATGTATACGTGGCTTGATGGAAAAGGCTTAACAATTGGAGCTTTAAACATACAGGTCCCCACAATTGATCATAAATTCGCTTGACGATGGACATAGTGCAACCGATTCTTCCTCAAGCACAGAAAGCCGATTCTCGAGAAAGTGGCGTTTGACATCCACATTTGTCAGCTACTCTTATAGCAAAACTACTGTTGATAAGTGATCTTCAGCAAAGGGATTCTAGCGAATGATCACGGTTTTATGTCAGTTTGATATTTAAATTTCGTAACTGTTTTACTGCTCTCTGACGCTTTCATGTTAATGACGCTAGCAAAGCTATTGACCACAGTGATTTGAACTTGCATTTTCATTTTCTTTCAATTTGTTTTGTTTAATCTCGATATCTGTAAGTCGCCATTTGTACAATAAATAATGGCTAAACATTTTGCCTCGAGAATTTTCGGTTTTCTTCAAACTGAAATCGTCAATAATTTAAAGCAAAGATTGTAGTTTGGAAGCTAAAAAAAGGTTGGAGACTCTCAGTTCACGTAAAATGAAATCGAAGTTGTTCATGCCGCACACGAAGTCTTTGATTTGGTTGGGTTAAACCAAAGCCAGCTTAGTGCTTGCGATCAATCGCCGTTAAATCGGTCACAACAGTGCGTTAGAGTCTATTATAGGCAAGGGGCGCTTTCAACGAAAATTCATAAACTCGATCACATTTTGAAATCATTGTTCATACTTGTGTTGAACAATGAACAGGAGACGAAAAGTAGAATACAACAGACTTCCATCGATAGGATTATACGGCGCTTTTCACATCTTCAACTATAGAGAGAACGAATTTCGATATATCAACAAAGTTGAAATGGTAAATTGGCCACCGTAACGATTACAAAAGCTGACGTTTCGAGCGGTAACCCTTCGTCGGAGCGAATAGAGGAATTGTGGGTTGTTAATGGCAGAAAATGGAGCTACATTATTGGTGGGAACATGGCAACGAGAAAAACACGAATAAACTAGTGGAATGAAAAGCGTTCGTTGATCCCTGTGGGATTTAGACTGCCGGTTTGAAAGATGAGCTTTTGTTCAAGAGTTTTACGGCTTTCCGTGCTACCTAAGTGTAAGGAAAGACCGCAGATTGCCATATGTTGCTTAGAATGATTAGGTAAATTAAAATGTCTAGCGACTGGTTTCGATGTATCCTTGTTATTCCTTTCCACGTCTCGAAGGTGTTCTCGGAATCGGTCACCTAGTCTTCGGCCTGTTTCGTGTATCTTATTGCAATAAGTGCAAGTTATGCAATAGATTACATTGGCGGAGGTGCACGTAAAGTGATCGGTGATCATAATGGATCGTTTAGGTCCCGATATTTTATCAGTGTTGTGAATGAAAGCAGACATTTTGCATCGTGCACGAGCGCATTTAAAAGTGCCTGGTTGGTCATTATAGAGAGAAAGAGATTATAGAGAGAAAGAGATTGGTTTAGCGAAATTCAGTTATTTGGCGAGCTCTGTCTCTTTCTTGGAGTGACTGATGTTTATCAAACTAATTTGATATGCTCTCCATCAAAGACCTACGAGTAAACATGCAAATCAACGCTGGACACAGTGACCTCTAACTGGACTTAGTGACCTGATCACGATTTGTGGCGAACAAGGAGTAGAATCACTAAATAGTACAAGCCAACCAGCCCTACTTTAGGTTTTTTATCATTATCTTTTAAGCCGTTTGAACTTTAGATCAAAATGGCGAAGAAGTTTGGTAAATGTTTAACAACTAAGGTGTGAAGAAAAAAAATTAACTTCAGAACTATCAAACAAGGTGAACAGCTACTAAATAATTATAGTAATTTTTCAAATGTTCAAAGGCTTGCGAGGCAAACGGGGAATTCTGGAGGGGCCAGTAGGATTGCATTATCAAGCTACCAAGAGGACTTAACTCTTTACATCATACATCAGTATGCATAGTCTCTTTATATGTTTGGCATGGACTGACAAGTGAATGCGTTTAAGAATCAAGAGTGTCTTCGTTGGGGATTAATTCCTTAATTGTTGTGATCTTAATGTTTGATTAAGAGGTGATACTGAAAAGAGAAATTAGGTGCAAATCACTCCTAGAGGTTCAAAGGTTGAAAGACGATGTATTATGATGTTTTAAAACATCTGTAATCTCAGAGAAGTAGTCCAAAATGACTGTCAACTTCCATGATATCAAAGGAAATATTTGCTTACAAATAGCATTTTTATGCTTCTTCTTCCCATTGTGTACTTTTTATTTCTTTGGGGGGCCTGGGACTTGGGGTGGTATTTATTTGGATTATAACCAATACCCTTTAGGATACTTGTGCTTGCCAAGTGACCAGGCTCCCATGTGAGCCTTACTTCGTTTCATCTTGACGGTGGTTAAAGACGTGTTTTTTCATCCCTCCTCCTACCCTTCTCCCAGCCACTCCCATTTTTCAGATCATTAGATTGTATTTTTGGCGTTTTCAGTGCCCTCACCTTTACTGGGCCAAACTTTTTATCAAGGATTTGATTGAACAGTATTTTTAAATAAATGCTGCTATGGGATTTTGCCCATAGCCATTTACTCCAATTGTTGATTGGTTATAATTTTGCCCAGTAAACATAGCTCAGGCAAGGCAGCATATCTGGGTTGTGCATATAATTCATATGGGAGAAAGGGCCTAAAGGCTTTTGCATAGTTTAATTTATGTACGTTTAACGAAACTTCACCTGATTACATGTTCATGATCTTAAACTGAAGGCGTTTTTTTTTTTAGTTAAAGCGATCATAAATTTATTTCAAATTGTGTCTCATAGCATTAGGTATCCAGTCTGTTTAATTGCTATTCTTTGTTGTTTCGATCCAGTCTAGGTAGTTTTTAAATTTTGTGTACACGCCTGGATACCCTGGTCTGGCGCATCCGATGCCAAAGCTTACAACCCCTGTCAGGTAATATTTTCCATTTTGGGGGCACACTAAAGGGCCTCCGCTATCCCCCTGACAGGAGTCGATTCTCCCCTCTTTGTATCCAGCGCAGACCATGTTTTCCGTAAGTGACCGGTAGCTTCGTTTGCACTCTTGGTGGTCGACAAGTGGGACATTTGCTTTCAACAGATACCTGGATTGTGGTCCGTTGGACCGAATTGTGCCAAAGCCACTCACGGTGCACATGGTTCCAGTTGGAAAATCGGTGCGACTTGTAGGCATACAGATTGGCTTTATGTTGTCGCTGAATGGTGCTTTTGAGCTCAACTCTACCAGAGTTATGTCGTTATCCTTTGTCCGTTTGTTGTATCTAGAATGATTGATGACCTGAAAAGATAAATTATGGACACCTCTTGATAATCATTTTTTAACTGTATTTTATCGGCATCCCCTACTATTTCCCAGATAGTCTGATGATAGCATTTTTCACGACCTAGAAATTTATTAGGCGTTTACTTTATTAAATTTAAATTTATACCGTGCAGTTTCTATAAAAATATTCAACTTTACGAGCGAACCCAAATTTTTCGACCTCGAAGATAATGTCCCAGCACTTACATCATCAATGCTATCATCCTCGTATAAATATCAAGTTAATAATGCCAAAGTTCTCACTACCTTCTTTGCGGGGATTATCACTTCATTTCCATCTTCGTTTTTTGTATCAAATTCTGCAAGGATGACCTTAAGCGTCATATCATAGCTTGGATTTTCAAAGCAGTGGGCAGCTGTCACCACCCAATTCTCATCGATGAGAGTTCCACCGCAGAAAATGTTCGTTCTGCTGTAACGACCGTCATATCTAAAGCCAACCTGCCAGGGAAGCTCAGAGGGCCTCGCTTGCTCCCCACCGACGATACGAGACCTCTTACCGACACCGCAGGTAATACTCCCACTATACTTTCCCGTCTGTCCAGTTTGTTGAACACCAAAAGATTTGGTCCCTGTGAGGGATATATGTGAATTGTAAATTTTGAATTATGCAATTTATTGATCGGTTGTCATGTGGTCTTTAAAAGGCCAAAAAGTCATCATTTTCTCGGATAAGGCAACTGAGTTGCCTTATACGAGACCGTTTCACCTACGTTAAGGGATTTAAGTAAATTGTAAATTCTGAATTATGCAATTTATTGATCGGTGGTCATTTGGTCTTTAAAGGGTCAAAAAGTCATCACTCTCTCGGATAAGGCAACTATTTGATATTACAGTTCCACATAAATTGAGGACATCCCTCTCTAAACCTCATCTGATGCTAAAAAAAAATTGCCGCTTACCTTCTTCTGGGAGGTTGCTTGGAGGAGCACCTAGGATTGAAACAGATAATTCAAAATGTCAAATGCACATGTCTCTCAAGCTTCCTTTGTTTTTAAAAGAATATTTGATACACCTTTTTAGCTTGTCGATTTGCTGTCACGCCAAAGAATATGCGAATATGCGATAGTCCTCATGGGATGGTTTTTTTCTTTCAAGGGAATATAAACAGTGGACAAGAAGAGCCATCTCGTGGACTTTCCACTGCTACATCCCATTATTATTATTATTATAATGATTATTATCATTATTATTATCGTTATTATTTAGCAGTGTAAACTTATATGTACTAAACGATAGCGAAGGCACAGTAGGGCGCTCTTGTGTAACCTAAACGCCAACGGGAAATAAGAAAATCGAAATAAAAAAACTAATTATAGAAACTGATACATTGAAATATCTTCTAAGTAGAGCTTCGAAAAAACCTTTCAAATCTACTTATCTGAGATATCATATTAAAATACTTAGAAAATGCTCTACAAGTGTCTTATCTTATGTCATTATTTTGGAGAGGCATTGTGTAAACTTGAAGCTAATACCGACTTCTGCGTCTTCACCAAGACTTCTTTACTCTTTCTTCCCACTAAAACCTAACAGTTCTCTCGAGTCCTTTGGAGTATCTTCCCAGTACATTTAGGGTGATGTTGTGCTGGTCTATGCGGTATCCTATGTTGTTTTAGTTCCAGCCGAAAAGGGGCATACTTCTTTGTCTTATCCTAATTTTTCGCAGCTCTGCTGTCTACCCATGGACAACTCATCCCTAGGATGGTGACAATCTTCTGCTAGTGGTTCACAACCCTAGCGTCTATCCGGTTGGCTCTCACTACCACGTGGTCTGCGTACAGCGGAACACCCCAAAAGGCTTCTGCATCTGCACTTTCGTGGAGAAGTTTTGGCTCGATCGGGGAGCACCAAGGTGGTACAGTGTCTACGAGTTCTACATCATGGAGCATCTCAAAGAACAGAATCTTCATGCCTGTGGAGATATTTGCTCTGCGCAGGCGCAGAGCAGCTAGTCAGAATATGTGCTACCGACTCCTGCGCTTTGCCGCAGAGTCTGCGTTGCACGTCACGCGCCGTAGCAGTTCTTGCCTTTTTACTCTGATAGATTCGTGTACTGAGCATCTGCTGCGGCAATCACATGTTGGACAGGACTTTCACTTACTAAGCCAGTCAAAACATCCGTTACTCAGCTCAATCACTTCATCTCGAGGCGATCAGCTTCTTTTGCCAAATCTGACTTCACACGTCCTCCTTCAGCTTTTCTTGCTGAGCTCACTTCAACTGCTCTTAATTGATCTTTGTACCTGGGATCTCATCTCCATTCTCAGTGCAGCATGGAGGGTTAGGGTGCACCAAATTTAGCGATATTCCAAGCTCTTTCCCATACTTGAAAGCCTCCTTGACATTAGAACTATGTCCTATTTTTTACTGAGCGCTCTTGAAACTGGCGCATCAGCTCTATGGTTGGATCCTCGTTCTTGAACAGGTTATTTTAATATTAAAATATTTTTAGTATTATTATTATTATTATTAGTAGTAGTAGTAGTAGTAGTAGTAGTAGTAGTAGTAGAGAATTATTAGTATCATTTATCATTACTATTATTACTATTATTACACATGAGAAGATAATAATCTCTCTTTTTTTTCCCTTAATTTGTCCTATTATGTAAAAGTTTGATCTATTCCATAATGGTTTGAATAAAGGGTTTCCTAAACCTGTGAAGCAATTTTTTTTTTGCCGGAACGTCTCTGGCTATTGCAGCTTTCGTGGCAGCCACATGGAACATTTAAGCTTTCGTGACTCACGATATTATTTGTTGAAGTAACAAATAAACCTCCAGCCATCGTTTCAATAACTACTGGTGTTAATTACAGTATTTCAACCTACCCTCTGCAGGAAAGACATTTGCTTTAAACGTATCAGGGTCTCCTTCAGCTCCTCGCGGACTGTAGCGAACGCAGACAATGTCACCATGAGCTGAGGATCGAGCAGTTCCAGCACCAATTTCAAATGTACTGTTCCAGACAATCTTTAGTCAATGAAGTAATGAATATAAAATGAAAAAAATATTGCTAACACGCGAATCCCATTGGAGTCTTTTAAAAACACGGATTGGATTTATACATATGAATATTACATGAAAAAGGAGCTTCGTTTGCCTTAAAAATATACTGAATACATTTAAAAATCTGCCACCTATCACAACTTCCGCTTTAAGAACACATGTCGAACAAATCCATCTTATAATTTTTTTTAAAGCATAAAAATGCTCACAATACTGTCTACGGTGACTCCTAACACAGGATCAGGGGCTCCCCAACTTGTAAGGTGAATGTAGCAATGAGCTTTTAGGAGCCGTTGACATGATCACATTCATACTGATAAATTGAAGACATTTTATGAGAGCTGAACTGATACCAAGAGACAAGAGTATTCACTTTGGACGACATACTGTGGTGCATACAGATAGGAAATTATTGGCGATTACCTGAGCAAAATGCTTGATAGGCAGTCCCGGGGATTTAGGCAATCCTGTCTCATAATTGTAGTTTACTATTTCCGAGTACCACTCATCGACAGCCCTAGCACACAGTTCAGGACTTGGACCTCCACTTTTAGAACTAGTGTCAGACGTCGCAGCAATATTTTCTCCCCGGTTTTTTGAGTCCATTGTTCTGTTGTCGTTTTCTAGTTCGTCCTGCATGGCGAGTTTTTCGCACCATTTCGTGGCTTCCTCGGCTAACTCTTCTGACCAAGCGACAGGCTGCGCCCCGTGAAGTTTTCTGAGACCATTGTGAGACAAAACACAAGTTTTGCCAAAGTCATCATAACTGCTGACCCCTTAAAAAAAAAAAAAGAAAAATTGGCTGCTGATGCAGTAATCTTAAGATGATACAAAAACCACAGGTAATTTTGTTGTTGTAAAATTTTCCAACATCTAAATAATTAAATCAAAGCATCTTGTTTTCCAATCGCGGACGAAAGCGTTTCAATTTGAAAACCCTGGAAGCACTTTCGCACTTCAAATTTCATTTCTTATCCGTTTCAAATCAGTATTTATGTAACAATACTGTCACCCGACCGAAAAAAATATTACAAAACAAACAAGTGTTGTGAATGTGCGGCTTGGCCAAATCAGTAGTTTCTTTAAAATTGGTTAATACTCTCGCATCTTCACCTTAAAGCTAAGAAGACTTGAAGGACGAGTGAGTTCTACAGGAAGCCAGTCCCAAACTTTAGGACATTGGCAGAGAATTGTAAATTAATTGAGGTTTGAACGACACAAGTGCAATTCCAAAAATAAAATAAAATTCTGAAATGTCAGGATATGACTTTTGCCCTTTTGCGCTTCTGTAAGATATAATTCGAATGCAATAGAAAATTTGTAATATTTAATATATCTAAAACAGCTTTTAGATCCAAGTAACTTACCTGCACAAAGAAGAGAGGCACAGAATATAAATGCAAATAAATGAAGTAGGTGCATGTCGAATGTCGAACACCTTTTCAGTTCTCCTCTTTTCCTTCCAACCTTCTAGTTGATTTTGTGATCTTCTCAGGCTTGAAGTTGCATTTATAGGAAACAACCGGCAATCATTACCTGATTTGGCGAGGTCTTAGTGTGAAAGAACAACTGGTATTACAAGGTAAAACTGCACGCTCCTCAAGAAAGGACACTCCCATATCTTCAATAATGAAGTTGCAGGTGAACTCAGGACATTTTCCGGCTTCATGAAAATTGAAAACCATGTGTTTATTTCTCCTCCTATCTAAAGGAACGCGGGCTGTGCAAAAGTTAAGGGAACTTTAGTAATACGGTTGAAGCTTCTTAAAAACTCAAGTTTGTCCTTTTCAATCCAAGGACAAATCTTTCCCCTAACAAAAGGAGGAGGAAAATTTGAGGAAATTTTGGAGGAAATTTTGATCGTTCTAAAAAACTCAAATTTCGCGACGTGGCGTATTTAGGAAACGATATCTCTCGTTATTATGATCCAGAAATAAAAAAAAGTTTTAATGTTAGGTTTACACAATCCTTACGATCTTAGTTACTCTGAAGAACGCATCACTTGTTACACAATGTTGATAAATATATTCTTCTCTCAGGAATTCACGAGTTATGAGGTTTTAAACTAAAAAATCACATGAGCATTTTGGAGCCATAGTAAAAAGCAGTGAGGATATCTTTCGTTTTCCCTTTTTTCAACCTCACACTCTTAAATTGTCCTTAGATTGAGCATTCAACCTAAGAAACAGCACTTTGGAAAATTTCTACAAACACAAAGCAATTACTTAATTCCTCTTGCAAAGGACAAGCAACGTGGTACCATGAAGGGAGG
Organism: Stylophora pistillata; assembly: GCF_964205215.1. Classification (NCBI taxonomy): domain Eukaryota; kingdom Metazoa; phylum Cnidaria; class Anthozoa; order Scleractinia; family Pocilloporidae; genus Stylophora; species Stylophora pistillata. The sequence continues at coordinate 26,647,212 of NC_142519.1, read as the reverse complement.
CATCCACAAGCATCCATTTATTCCTTCTTATCCTATTCTGTCACATGACCACACCCACGATAGGAAAATGAACCAAGAGAAAGAAAGCTTTTCAATCCATGAAAAAAAAGTTTAGACTCCGTCGTCGGAATAAGGAAATAAAGAAAGTATGGGCCTGTATAATTTCTGCTTCATGCATCTTGAGCATTGAGCTAAGGAGCATTCCGTCACAGATCAAGGACGAGGTCTGGACAAGAAAATATTGTGGCCCTTATGATTACTTGTTCTCACTCCGCCACTGTTGTATAAAGATATCCTTTACGTTATTATGCGGATCACTTCCTTTACTGATTTTTCCTCTTTAATTCTTTTAATTTTCACAGACATCGAAATATGATAAATTCTTATGAGAAAAAAAAACCGCTTCCTCAACCCAATTAATATACACCTGAAAATTTTCATCGGCTCAAGTTCTTTCCCAGCGATGACCACTCTCGTAGAGTTCATTAAGGAACTAGTCTTCTCTTTTTAAACCTTGCGCAGTTCAAAATGAAGGTGTCTTAATTGTTTAAAATAATGTTAACAAATTTGTTTGGACAAGCAACGCGATAACATGGAGGGAGGCATCCACAGAACATCTATTCCTTTTTTCTCCTTCCATTCCTTCTCAAGACCCCAACCATTATAGAAAAATTAATCAAGAGCAAAAAAAAAAACGAAAAAAAAGCTTTAGTTGTTTGAAATAGTTTCCAGAAAAGTTTAGACTCCGTCGTCGGAATAACGAACTAAAGAAAGTTTTCGCATGTTAAATTTCTGCTACGTGCATCTTGAGCATTCAGCTGATGAGCATTCCATTACAGCTCAAGGGCGAGCCGGAGCGCTGAATAAGAAAACATTTTGGCCCTTATGATAACTTGTTCTTAGTGCACCATTGTTGTATAAAAGATATCCTTTGCGTTATTAGGCAGATCACTTTCTTTATTGATTTTTCCTCTTTAACTCTTTTAATTTTCACAAATATCGAAAGCAGGACTGTGTGAGCAAGAAGGAGCTTCAGGTAACCAAATACGATAAATTCTTATTAAAAAAACCGCCTCAAAATGTTTGCAATTAAGATGTTTCAAGTATTTGAAATAATGTCAGCAAATTTGTTTAGTTTTCATTATTTATTTAATGCAGTAAATGGTTTGAACCCGGGGGTAACATGTGAAGGTGTAGTCTGATCGTCCGGGTGAGTGTAGTCCTGAGAAGGACTGTTGTCGGTGGTAGTGACTGACGTTTCGACAACCTGTGCGGAAGTCATCATCAGAGTCAAGTGAATGATTGTTGTCAGTAGAATGTTCTTATTCCAGTTCGTGTGAAATGATCGGTTGGTTTTGCCGTGATGTTATTGGCTGTAAGACTCAAGTGACGTAAGTCGGTCGTGATTGGTCTGTTTCGATCCGTCGGTAAAGTTTGGTCGTTCTTTTTCGGTCGTTTGTGATGTTTATGTCGTGAATGAATCGTTTGTATGGAGCGGGTAGTTGTTGACATCTGTTTAGGGGAGTCTGTTCTAAGTTAGTAAACCAGCTTTCCAGAGTCAGTCGTTGAAAATAGTCAGTGCTGTAGGTTAGTGCTGTAGGTCTAGTCAGTGCTGAGGTCAGTGGTTCGAATCCCGTACCGGCCTGACTTTTTTCAGGTCTGATTTTCACTATTACTTAAATAGTGCTCTTTACTGCGAGGATCGTACACAAATACGTTTCTATAACCGCAATTCAGATATATGAATTTCACATATTCGTTGAGTTGTAAGTATGTTATATAAAAATTCAAACCCTAATATGTTTTCGTTATGTGAATAATCCAGGGCTTGAGATATTTCACATTTGTATAAATGTTTGGCGAGCGAGCCCTGGAACATCTTTTACCGTGACTGACAATTCCCCCCAAGTAAAACTTTCCCTTATTGTAGCATGCGAGAGGTCCACCACTATCGCCTTTACATGTGTCCAGAACCCTTTCCGTGTATCCTGAACATAACATTCTGTCTGTTAACCAACGGACGCTCGTTCGACATTCTTCAGGAGTTAGAATGGGAACATCGACTGCTCGAAGCGTATTTTCAGCATTTTCCAAAGAGTAATCTAGTCCTGAACCAGTCACAGTACAAATTTCGCCACCTGAAAACGACACTGTTTGATCCGGTAAACAAATCGGCCTCATATAGTCATTAAAGTCTTTAAGAGGCGTTTTTAACTTGACGAGCGCAATGTTATAATCTTTAGTGTTCTTTCTATGCAGAGGATGTCTAATCACTTTGGAAGCCTCCGCAACGACCTCTCGACCATCTTCGTTCTGAGCATCAAATTCACCAAGGAGGACTTTCAACTTAAACTTTGGATTTACACGAACTACAAAGCAATGCGCAGCTGTCAAAATCCACTCTCTATCCAATAAGGATCCGCGACAAAACAGGTTTGACTTGCCCAGTTGGTTCTGATATCTGAAGCCCACTTGCCAAGGGAATTCTCCTGGCTTAATAGCTTCATTACCTGTTGGCCCTCTCCTTTTGACAATTCCACAGGTAATATCTTCCATAGGTTTTTGTTCTAACTCCTGATTTGTCAATTCTGAAAGCGTTTGAGTAAAGTGAATGAAAATTCTTTTTTATATTTCAACATAAATTAGTATCACAGAATCGGCCATCTTGTAATACATGTATTTGTGTGTATCTTTTTACGTTAATTAACTCTACTAACAAAAATTACCTGTCAAAAACTTTATGGCTTATTCATACAATCTTTGTAAGGCTGGTTATACGCATGTTAAACTGTGTATCGTACCTTGATCGCTATCAAGAGGCGAGCTTTCATTTTGGAAGGCTGTGTTTCCTGTACCCCCTCAAGAAATAGGAAAAACAAAGGTACAATAAGCATGGAGTCATGCCAAGAAAATCATAAATCTTTTGGGCACTCTTTTTAATAAACACTCTTTCATCACGCGCCCGGCAACAACAAAATTATAGAGATCGACACCAAGAAGGAAGATTGGTCTCCTCTGCAAAAAAATGTTACAGGGGTCTTGATATCTGTTCTTGAGTTAAAGATGGAGGTCGATACACTCTTCTGAAACCAGGGAAGGATGAAAATTATTGACAATTTCAGTGTTTGAATGGTTGACTTTGATAGTTACACGATTGTATTTCATAATTCTCTTATTCTCACTCTCGTTTCCGGTACCAGTTAACCATTAACACTACGATGCAAATTACAAGACATGTGACAGTCAGGGTTGATAAATGCTTCAGCTCGTTGCATAATACTTAAGAATAGAAGTCCGCAGTATGTCAGAAAACGTACCTGACATGGTCGGCTTTGGCGTTGAAGATGGAGATGTCAAATCGCTTTCTCTTAAAAAGGGTGCTGCGCCTGTTTTTAAAATCATTAGACAAAACTTGTTTCAGCCGTTGTAATCCGAAGGACCACTATGAAATAGCCAGACTTATTATGTGTAAAGAAAAGTTTAACTCAAATTTTTGAAAGGGTAGTAATAGTTTATAATGATAACGAGTTCCTGGTGGTGCTGTTGCCTGCTGATTCTAGTGGAAGGTGCTAAAGTTATTGATGAAAAATCTTTGTAGACTGAAGTGCTCGTTTCGTTAAATTTTCGAATGTATGTTTGGCAGAAATGCTCAAGAGTGTACTGAAAGGAATTGATACCTCTTCTAAATCACGCACAAAAGATAGGACAAAAACGGAATGGAAGAACATCAAAATTATCGGGGCAAGCCAGATATTAGATGCGAAGGGGGCAAATTTTTTCAACTTGCACAGCTGCCACTTCTCATTGTTGTTTATCACGCTGGTGTTATATTTTCCATACTTTCGTTTCTTGTAGAGCTGATTTCGCAACAGAGCTAAAAAGCCACTTGGGTGTTGCTCAAAATAGTTGCCTATGATAATGATCAATACCTTTAGGAAAAACATTTTTGATGAAGGCTTGCGGTCCACCCTCTCCACCCTTGGGAGAATATCGAGCCACTGATATAAAACCATAAGTTTTAGAGATTGCACTTCCAACTCCTATCTCCATTGAGGCATTCCACACAACCTGTAAAGGAAGAATGTCTTATGCTTTAACTTTTAATCAAATGTCCTATATATTTTACTTACTCTGTATTTTCCTGTACTCTTGCTTGTGCAGTTCCTGTCTAGTAATCTACCAATTCGAGGGCCATATCGTATAGAAGCGTACTCGCCCGACTATGACGGTTATATTTGGATTACACAACTCCGCCCAGCGGTATTGCTTTAAACAAGTTCAAGGCATAAAGTTAAACACAGTTAAGTAGGGGTATATATTTACACGAAGAAATCTCTCTAACCTGTGCAAAGTGTTTGATCGGCAAATCAGGCTTCTTTGCGATTCCCATTTGGTAATTATAGTTCCCTGACTCGTCGTACCAGTTCTGCACTACCTCGCTACACGTGAAACAATTAGGTTTCAAGGATCCTTGGCATTTCGGTTGAGGTGGCACAAACCAGGCTATGTTCTCACCCTCGTCTTTCTCTACCAAAGTGTCGCCATCGTGTTCGATCTTGTCATTTATTGCAAGATACTCCGCCCACTTCTGTGCATCCACAGCAAGAGACTCAGACCACGAGAGGGGCTGGGAACCATGAAGCTTTCTCAGCTTGTTGTGTTCAGTTACACAGTCGCGGTCGAACAAGTCATAAGGAAGACCTGGGACATAAATGGTAGCACTCGACTCTCGTTGTCGAAACCATTGGAACATATCACTCAGCGAAATGTTTAAGAGAGGTATCTACTAGTCAATTCGACAAGACTGATCATGTATAAAAAAAACCTGAGCTCTAACAAAACGTGCCACCGAAAAGTTAACGACAGTACAGGCAGATAACATTCAAGCTTTTTTCTTTTGACAATTGGAGCTTAAAAAATACAGGTCCCCAAACATTGTGGTAATTTTGCAAGGAAAGGACGTCAATTTCAGCACAATTGATCATAAATTCACTTGACGGTGGACGTGGTGCGACCGATTCTTTCTCGAGCACAGAAAGCCGATTCTCGAGAAAGTGGCTTTTGCCATTCACATTTGTCAGCTACTCTTGTAGCAAAACTACTGGTGACAAGCGATCTTAAGCAAAGGGATTCTGAAGAATGATCATGGTTTTATGTCAGTTTGATATTTAAATTTCGTGACTGTGTTAGTGGTTTCTGACGCTTTCATGTTAATGATGCCAGCAAAGTTATTGACCACAGTGATTTGCACTTGCATATTTCATTTTCTTTTAATCAGTTTTCTTTGATTTCTATTTCTGCTAGTCGCCATTTGTATAATAAATCATAGTTAAACATTTTCGTCTGGTATTTTCGGTTTTCTTCAAACTGAAATCATCTGCAGTTCAAAGGAAAGACCGAAGTTTGGAAGCTAAATTAAAAAGGGTTGGAGACTCTCAGTTCACGTTAAATTAAATCGAAGTTGTTCATACTACACACGAAGTTTTTGATTTGCTTAGGTTAAACCAAAGCCAGCTTATCGCTTGCGTTCAATCGCCGTTAAATTGGTCACATCAGTGCGTTAGAGCCTTATCTAAACAAGGGGAACAAGGGGCGGTTTCAACGAAAATTAATTAACTTAATCACATTTTGAAATCATTGCGCTTACCTTTGTCGAACAATGAACAGGAGACGAAAAGTAGAAAATAAAAGAGCTCCATCAATAGGATTATACGCTTTTCACATCTTCAACTCTAAAGAGAAATAGATTATTTTATCGAAACTCAGTTATTTGGCGAGCTCTGTTTCTTTCTTGGGGTGACTGGTGTTTAATAAATCAGTTTGATATGCTCTACATCTTTTTTTTTCTTATTACCGTGAAGCAATTGAAAAATATTTGATGTCAATTAATACCCTACACAAACAATCTTTAGATGTATGACGATACCCACACTGTATATAGATTACTAACTGACCTACAGACCTATAGACCTACACTGTATATAGATTACCAACTGACCTACAGACCTATAGACCTATACTGTATATAGATTACTAACTGACCTACAGACCATAGACCTACTCTGTATATAGATTACTAACTGACCTACAGACCTATAGACCTACACTGTATATGTATTATAGATCTAATTTTAGCTGTTTCGATCTACTCTTACTGAGAAGGAGTAACATTATTTGCTGAGTAAATTAGCGAAATATTACCCGAATCACAGAACGTACTAAATTTATTTCAAAAACTAGTTACTTTACTCATATCATTTACCTGAAGGATAGTTTTTCTTCGGTTCCAAATTTAATTCTTGGTTAAAACAAATTGGCCGCCATGTTTGATAATTAAGAATTTATTAGACCATGACCATGGTGGCGCTTTGAGTAGACTAAATATAGCCACCCGCTTGTAAAAGACTGAGACCTACCAGAGAAAAATAAATACGTTTTAACCTTAAAATTTACAATTATCACAACATTTGCGCGAACATTTAAGGGACAAAGCTTTATATGTGTTGTACTTACGGAACAAGTGGCATGATTGAAAAGTTAAATTTATAGCAATTGAATTGATACAAATTTTTGCAAGTGAATGTAAAATTGTGATTGAAACATATAAAATCGCTTTCCTCGTGGAATAAATTCAGAGTTACAGCTGCGTATTCTCCAATGGATTAAAGTACATGTGGAGTAGTTTACAAGTAAATTTATCCAAGGGTTAGGGTTAGAAACAACTCCCTGAAATGCATGCGACATATATATTTTTATTTATCAGAAACATGAGGTCAAACTCAAAGTGAATTTGCTTGTAGGCGTTGTTTCAACCGGCTAACAGCGTGTTACCTTGACACCTGACCTGTTACTTTTGTTGGTTGTAAGGATATAATGTTCTGTGACCCAAAAAATGTCGCAGCTTCCCAAAATGGATCATGCAGTCCTGCTTTTCTTGTCATTCATTATTTCAGTAAGATCAGGTAATTATCCACGCTGGGAGTGATTTTGTTTACTACCTAAAATATCTTAGTGTTGAAGTAATTGACATCATCATATGAAACAAAAATAGTATTTATCCATGGGCCATTGTATCGAAATCTTTAGAAAACAACTTGACTGCAAGTGTACAACGTAGCTTAAACGATGCTGAAGTGTTTCCGTATTTGAAGAGCACGAACTATAATAAAATCGACAAAAATTAGATGACGTAAAACCGTACATCTGCACTCGTTATAGCGTATGAGTGCCTCAGACCAATTGTGCGTGCTCAGTCCCATCGTTAGTTTCTTACTGGGTCTAAATCTCCCGCTCGACTACCTTAAACACCTTTTACACCGCTTTCTCAACGACAAAAGGGGATTTTAACCTTCATACATTGTACTGAGTGCGAAGGATGCAATTTTTCTCTTCAGTTAGTCATATCGACCAACTATTGTATATGCAGGAGTCAGCTCTTATGGAGGCTGTGAGTCAAGGGATCCCCGAGAGCTGGACATGGCAAGCAGGACTTAGACGACCAAATGAGCCAAATTTGTTTTGTTGCGGCGTACTTATTGGTAGTTCTTGGGTTCTTACTGCTGGACACTGTGTTTTTGCTATGAGGGACTTCATGCCAACCTCACTGATTGAGGTAATCATAGGTGAAAAAGACCTTCGGAACAAAGACGGAGTCGCCACGAACGTGACTGAGGTGTTCCTTCACAATAAGTACGACCCTGACACTCAGGACTATGACTATGCGCTCTTACGGCTTGCAGATCCTGTAGAGCAAGGTCCATTGATGTACATCCGTCCAGTCAAGTTGCCAAGTGACGAATTAGACTTTGAGTCAGGGACGGTCTGCTTTGTGTCCGGGTACGGAGCGCCAAAACCCGGGAATAACTCTTTTGCGAAACTGATAACCGTTCAAGTACCAATTGCAAGTGATGATGCATGTAAGAACGCTTATCAGGATCGCACCATAACAGCAAGAATGTTCTGCGCAGGTTTTGAGGAAGGCGGCGCTGATGCTTGTCAGGGGGACGGGGGAGGACCGTTGGTCTGTAAGGATGGTAGTAATTGGTATTTAAAAGGGCTGGTGAGCTGGGGACGAGGTTGTGCTGTCCCAGGAAGCTATGGAGTTTATGCGAATGTCAAAAAGGCAATGAAGTGGATACGGAAAATAACGGATCTTTCAGGAGACGAACCTGAACACTGAACCTCATCTTTGTGACAATTTTTCGCACTGTTAATGGGTTCTGACATAGTGTTAAAAAGATAAGCATCGCGCCGTAATCATGTGAAAAATAATAATGGCATCAGTTAAATTTTCATGATTTTAACAGAGATACATTCTCACGAAACCTTACATGCCATTGCTCATCTTTTTAAAATTAGTTCACATAAGTCGAAAAACCGATCATCAGAGTGATTACCGTAGTTGTTTCGTTGTGTCAATTAAGTCTTTTTTCATCAGACAATTTTTCTACGTTTTATTTGCCAAATTTACCATTGGAATGTCAAAGCAAAATTCGCGTTATTAAGTGTCACTATATGGGCTAGACGTGACAAGAACATTTACTTAGAATTTTATTTTATTGCTCAACAATAAACTGCTTCAAAATCGTAAAAAATCGATACCACTCGGTCTCAACTTTTAAAAAATTGGTTACCTCTCCTGTACTTTTGAATTTGTATACCATCATGTTTCACGTTGAAAGTTTGCTAAAATGACCTGCTATATGATGTCGTTCCACCGAGAAAAAAAACACGCCCCCAGTGGGATAAAATGTGAGAAAATATACTAGCGTAAGAAAGATTCCGGGTGACAATGTTCACTTCTATGATGTTGGCCTTTGTGATCTTTTGTTCTCTTTGTGTTTGTCTAAACACCGTCTCAGGTAAGTCAACTGTTTTAAAATCTATTTTGAATTCCTTTCCGATAAACCTTCTACTAAAAAATAAATCATTTCATTCTCGTCAAGCGTATGACCGCAAATATCGTGTTTTGGGGGTAGTCTACCACTTCATCGGATTTGTTTATCAGTTCTCTTTGTTCATCTGGCTTTCAACTGCCGATCCATTTCGTTATCTATCATTTAAACGAAAACGGCAGATGTAGCTTGCAGTTCTTTAAAACTTTTAACACTCATGCTTTGATTCATGTTTTAAGGTGCTGGTGAAAATAACATAACTTTAACCAACACTACAAATCAACATGTGCAATGTTCTTACAAGGCAATTGACCTCATTAGACAAGAAAAGCTTTTCATTATTGGAGGTAGGGTTTAACTTTTTGTCTTTTAAGTTGTGTGATTGTATTGTTTCTGTTTCCATCGTTTCTTTTTTCAATCGTTATTTTCAACTTTAGGCCGCTAATAGCAATCTGCAACTCATGCCTTTAAGTGTCGCTACAACTTCTATAAATTATATGGATGTTAGCTATTGTATGAGAGAATCGGGTATCAAACAAGTGTCTCAATATCATAGGGAATTTTCTGATCATCGTCATAGCATAACTGCGAAGCACAGAAAAGGTATAGAAGTATATGAAGTCACTATAACTCTTGGCGTTAAGTAGTAATTGTGCTGAACTTCTTTAATTTTGGTCATTTCGCTCCCTCTTTCTGAGCTTGCAACGGGACACCTCCTCACGTCCCTTGGCCACCGATGCCCCCAGTTCCTGCACCATGCAGTCAAGGTAAGCTGAAACATACTTTCTGTCGCAGCTCTGCCATAACGCTCCTCCTACCTGGAGGAGCGTTATGGCAGTTACACGTGCACTGAAACGACCCTACAAAACGTAAGAAGACTGTTGAATTAAAACCAATTGCCAGGAAAAAACTAGAGCGTTTTTCAAATAGTGGTAACACAAAATCGGAATAACTTAACGCCCCTTTCGACCAAAAGAAAATATCAAAAGATGAAGTTGAGAAAAGTGACACCAAGTAAAACAAGTGAGATACCTAATGTGCGGAATAACCTGACTGACCGCTGACTGACCAAGTCGTTCAAGTTGTGCATCTGATCGGCTAAGTGGGTGACGTGAGTTTTAGAGATCACTCATAACTAAAAGCACCAAAAATGAAAACCAATGCTGCATGCCCTGTTTTCAACTTATGTTTTTTTGTGACACAGGCAACACATCTGCTCCTGCTTGGCAACTTCAACCGAGTTATATCGTCGGGGGAATGGAATCTAAGAGAGGTCAGTGGCCATGGCAGGCTGGACTGAAGCGATCTGCAATGAAAAAAATATTCTGTGGTGGCTCGCTGATTGATCCTCAGTGGGTATTGACTGCTTCTCACTGTCTGTACGAAATATCCAAATACTCCCAACCGGGAAAGATACCCCACATTGAGGTAGCGTTGGGAGAGTTCAATCAGGAAAAAAGGGACCCAGAGGAAGTGAATGAAAACGTCACAAAGCTCTTCCTACATGGTCAATATGACCCAGAAACTTTAGATTACGATGTTGCGTTACTTAAGCTTAAAAATCCCGCGAAGTTATCGGAGATCGTAAGACCTGTCTGTCTTCTGGACGAGAAGGTTGACTTCGGCCCTGGAACTAACTGTTTCGTCACAGGGTTTGGAGTCACTGAGCAGGGAGGAGAAGTGTCAGCTAAACTGCAAGAAGCGAACGTACCAATCGTAAAACAAGAGACTTGTCAAGCAGCGTACAAAAGTAAAAAAATCACACCCAGAATGTTCTGTGCAGGCTATACTAAAGGAGGCATTGATGCGTGTCAAGGAGACAGCGGAGGACCTCTGGTTTGCATGAACCACGGCAAGTGGTTTCTAAAAGGAATCGTAAGCTGGGGAGTTGGTTGTGCGAGGCCTGGTGCTTATGGTGTCTATTCGAACGTAAAGGCTTTCTTACCGTGGATTCGCAATATCATAAACAACGAGATGGAGGACATCAACCTGAGTTGATTTGAATAAGTTAAGGAAAATTTTATAATTTATTTTGCCTGAAGGAAGAACCGAATAAAACTGAATATCATTCGATAAATCTTTTGCTCCTCTTCATTAGCCAAAGGTGAACAAAGTAAACAACAAGCAATCATCCCTTACAGTTTCGGTGTGCTTGAGATTCCAGTCCCTGAGGTGCCAGGCGAAGAATCCCGAGAAATGACTTTAAAAACAGTCAGTGATGTGTTGTTTTCCCGAGCCTTTAGGTTCACCCTATTGAACAAAAATGACAGCCACACTGAACTGTCATTTGAATGATTATCCAAAATCTTATATCCAGAAAGAAACTACTTTCCAATTCTTTATGCTTGGAGTCAAAATAATTTGTATCAGAAGAAAAACGGAGAGTGAATGAAGATACTAATATAACCTTGAAGTGTTAATGGTGGTTCTTGCGAGAAACCAAGGGCAAAAATGTTTCTTTTTACGAGAGAAATTCATCACATATAAAGTAAAGGGTAGGCACAAGACTTGAAAGAGAGAGTGGAGAAAAATACATTCATACCCTTAAGCTTAACGTAAATTAAAAAAAAAAAAGAACCGAGTAAGATAATTCGAGATTTGATGATATGCACCAAATACATGGACAATGAGTCACATCTTGCGTACACAGTGAGGCTTACTAGAAGTTTGATAGCTTTGATTTCATAAGTAACAAAAAGTTCCGTCAATGAAGAAGATGAACCTTTAAAAGAGACAAAAGACCTTCAACTGTCTCAGTTGTTCTGCTGTTGTTCTTGAATATCTACTCTTGAGAGACATATCCTGACTTCTCTTAGCAGTTGCTGGGTACTTAGAGGAAATCAAAAGTAATATGATATTTTTGAAAATATTCTTAGAATGTCTTAATCGCCGACACAACTGCGGAGTTTTCTATCTTTTATGAAAGGACTTTACGGGCCACACCCAAACTGTAGGGCCACCAGCAAGAGAGGGTGGACAAAAACGCACAACACAAGCCAACAGATAGTATCTAGTACGGTAGAAAGGCACAAGAACTATGCATCTACTACTGCAGGTGATCTATTTTGGGGTCTTCGGGAAAGTTTAGTGTCAGTGATACCTATAGAAGTTAATTTGGTTTACTTTGCAACAGCCAAATGTACACTTATGAATATAGTTATCTAAAGGACCTGAAGATATCAGTAGCAGGTTTACGACATAAATAGTCGTTCTTTTCTTCTTTGTGAAAGTGGTGCAATGAGAAATCGTTCCATTTAACAATAGCAAGATGTCTTGAGAACGAACACAAGTTAAATTGTTTTTGGTACAGAAACGTTTCTGTTGCAGTTTTTAGCTAGTCATGAGATTTGAGAAAGAACAACTTTAAGTAACAATAAATCCGTCAAGGAAGCAGCCGAGGCAACAAGGTATAATATATTAACTAGGGGGTACTGATTACAGCGAAATTAGAATTTAGTTTAATCCATTTAATAACTAAACATTTCTTATCAACGCTCTTTTCATTTAGGAGATTTGCCTAACAAGCTTTGGTTGCCTTAACATCGCCCTCCTAGTGATCAATCTCACTGCGAAAGGTAAGAATCGTGCACACATCACTTCGTACTTTAAAGGAACAAATCAATTGAAATAGAGTTTAAAAATTGCAATCTGTTTAACTTAAGAGGTGAACTCGATATGTTATAGATTGACTGATTCCTGGTGATCAAGAGAAGAAATTTTTAGGCTATAGCTAATCTAAATGTGTTAAAAGTATCATTGGCAAATTATTTCTTTTTCAGAGATAGTAAATTGCTTTGAATTTCAAATCCCTTTTTAGGGCTCGCGTATGATGAATTCGACAAAGAATGTGTCCGTGTGCATAATCAATTGAGAGCACTCCACAATGCTTCTGCGCTTTGCTGGTCGGAGTCTTTAGCCGGGGATGCCCAGAGATGGGCTGAAAACTTGGCGAACAAGGACCGTGCGGAACATGATTACCAGGATCTTATTACCAAGGGTCAAGGAGAAAACATTGCTTGGATGACTTTGACAACTGAAAAGTGTGAAGGACCTAGAAAGTCTGGCTGTGTAAGCTGCGGAGACATTGTTAAAAAGTGGTACAGCGAGGAGAAAAATTACGACTTTCAGAAAGGTGCTGCGATTGATCCAGGTCAACCTATCCGTCACTTCAATCAGGTAGTAAAAAAGTAAAATTAATCATCCAAGCTAAAGGCAAAGTACGGTAGAATGAAATTCAGTTCGACTGATAATTCGTGGGAAAGAAAGCTTTTTGCATCTCTTTCCCTTAACTCTCGGTCCTTAGTTTACATTAGTAGAAACTTAGCTTAGGGAACTTTTATGCTGCAACACACTGCTTGCAATTCGATTGGTCATGGTACATGATTTGTCAGAGCTCAGACGCGCGGTTGACGTCATCTAAAGCTTTTTCCCTTGCTTTGCCGAAATGTACCATAATCCGCTAAAAGTGAAACTAATGCAATTGGCGTTATCCTCAGATTTGATCACACTTTTTGTGCCACGTACTTGTTACGTTGTGCGGCCCGTCTAAATAAAAACGAATTTTCTGTTCACTTGTTCGTAATACCCTTAAACACAGATTGTATGGAAGTCTACAACAGAACTAGGGATGGGGAGTGCTCGTAGTAATGAACATGGCTTGATAGTAGTTGCACGGTATAGTCCCATGGGGAGTACAGGTGGAACTGTCTCTTTTCTACAGAACGTCGATCCTCCAGGTGAGCTGAATAAAGTTAGAATGATCGAGATATTACATCTTATTGATCGATGAGTGTGCAAAGATGAAGGAATATAAAGACTTTGGTGACGTATGAGGGTTGTGCGTAGTTTTTGAGAATTATCATATAGTATACTTTTTATTGACGTGTTTACATAACGCTAGGCATATTGAGAGAATTCTCCAAATTTATGGAAATCCTTAGCTACATCTCAGGTTTAGCAACTGAATGGAACTCTCCAAGCTCCTTTTTGGTTAAGATGACTGTAATATGCGTAAAGACGGAGAAAGTATTTTCATACTTGTGGAAATATATGGCAAAAGGCTATTTAGTGCAAATAAATGAGTAAATAATTAATGGTCCAATTCCATTTTAACCATAAAATGGCTAAAGCTAAACAGCTTCAGAGATAAAAGAAACGGCGTTGTATGCTTTATCTTTTAGGTCAAAAATCTGGAAACGTTTCTTTAGATACAACAGGTAAATAAATAGAATACCATGCAAACTTAGCACTCCTACCGGAACTAAAGGTATTTTTCCAAAATTACTACTCTGACTTACACTCGCAGTTATCAGAGCAACTCCATTTCTCGCATTTTATTCTATTAATTCGCAAAAAAGAAAAAAAATTCAGAAAAATTGCAAACTATTAAAGTTTGTAGTTAATAACTGCTCCTTTTTCCACGAAACAGATCAAAACGCAAATTCGAAGCCAGAAACAACCATAATAAAGATCACCAAAGTCGTGCAGAGTAAGTAAACGCACTTCAGTTTACGGCAAGGACGCGCTAGAGTTAATGAGAAGTAAAAAAGTATGTAGAAAGAATTTCACTGAACAAAACAGCAATCTAGGTGTTTTGAATGGGAATGACATCAATGAATCGAAAAGCGATCATAGCGTTTATTACTAAGTTTGCGTTATTTTCGTTGATGTTGCTAATGTTGTTTGTGTGTAGTTCTCGTACATGTATTTAACGTATTTTTCTGAGTTAAAGCTTATGGTATCATGACGATGTTAAAGTTGTTCAAATCATTCCTTATCTAAATAATTTTGAATTTTGAAACGATCTTCGCAGTAATGAATATTACTTATGCGGTACTGAAAATATGCCTGAAATAAAATTCTAGCCTGGACGGGATTTGAACCCATGACCTCTGCGATATCGGAGCAGTGCTCTACCAACTGAGCTAACAAGTCAACCCGGAGCTGGTCATTGTGTTCGTTCGTAATAAACCTGTCCATTTATCGAGTTGGTTCTTTGATTTTCTTAAAATTGTTTTTTTAAGAGTTTCCACAAGGGTCAAACCCACAAGAAAGTGGAAAAAGCGTATCGGGAGAAAAGCCAACGCAAGGTGAGCTGGTTGTTGTTTGATTTCTCGTAGTTAGCCCAAAAGTAGTTCCAAAGGAGCAAGTGTATAATATGAAGGCAATATGTGTGAAAATCGACATTACGATCGCAACGAAATCGAAATACAGCAATATACGAGTTTCATAAACTTCGACCTAAGCTCATAAATGCTTTTCTAAATTTAGGCGTACCCTCGTCACCAGCCCCCAAGACAGAGTCTGAACCAAACGAGAACTCCATGACTTGTGGAATCAGAAAACCCAGCCGTATTGTTGGAGGTGAAGTAGCATATCCTGGTGCGTGGCCGTGGCAAGCAGGATTCAAACGTGATGCAAATGACATACTCTTCTGCGGAGGATCTCTCATAAACAAGGAATGGGTCGTCACGGCATCTCACTGTGTTTACGACTTACTAAACATAAATAAAAACACTGTGTTGGTTGTGGTGCTGGGTGAGTTTGACAAAGCGAGTAAAGAAGAGCAAGAAATCTCTGTAAAAACGAAGAGAATCATCATGCATCCAAAGTACGATTCCCAAACTTTGGATTACGATATCGCCCTTGTGAAACTGGAGAAACCACTTCGAGATTTTAGCACCTATATTCGACCCGTGTGTGTGCCGGACGGCAGCGAGACGTTTGATAGCAAATCAAAGTGTTACGTAACTGGATTTGGAAGAACACAGCAAGGGGGAGATCTAGCAGGAATGCTGCGCATGGCAAAGATACCGCTGGTGGACAAAGAAACATGCAAGCAAGCCTATGACGAGAAGCTTACAGAGCGCATGATCTGTGCAGGTTTTCCCAAAGGAGGAATAGACGCATGTCAAGGAGACAGTGGTGGACCGTTGAGCTGTTTATATGAAGGCCGTTGGTATCTGACCGGCGTTGTCAGCTGGGGAGTGGGATGTGCTCAACCTAACGCCTATGGTGTCTATTCCAAAGTGCAGGTGCTGGAGGACTGGTTGGACGCTACTATGAAAGCTAATGAGTAGTAAATCATTGTCTAAGATTACGCACATAATTTATAACGTGAAGAAGGCTTATGTTAAAGATATGGATGACTCCTTCTCTTGATATGAATAAATTTAAATTGCAAGCTTAAAAAGGTGCTCCATTAGTTTGTTATAACTGACATTACTCCTGTTGATAAATCTTCATCTCGCTACGAAAGCACTTTCCATTACGCCATTCCCTTGCACAACCATATTTTACACTACACATAGAGTCCTGAATAGAGAAGGGTTGGGGATGGTGTTATAAATCTTTTTTTCCCCAGTCTAAGTTTCAAAATCATAGCTTTTTGTAGATAGAAAATATTGCAAGTGTCAAGGGAAATGTATGACTCGATTCTAGAATTATCCACTCGATCTCTCACTGGAAGACATTTGAAATCACTTGGCGGATGAATTAAACTAGAAGCAGCATTCAGAGCAGAAATTCGGAAAATGGTGGAAACTGTATGTTAAAAAAGCAATACAGTTCAATAAATTAAGCTAAAATAAGGAATGCTCCGAGGATAAGAAAGTGGAAGACATCCCAAGTTCCAAATATATGTTGAAGCAAATGTAATTCATTCTGAAGCCTAGGGAGAGCTAAGGTACAAGGTACATGACTGAATAGCATACAAGTTGACTGCGAGAGTCGAAGATCATTGTGAAGCCAAGGATAATCCAATAAAAAAAACTGAACGTACCACAAGACTCCCGTGGAATTAAAAAAAAAAAGGCTCGTGGAAAATACAGATGACACCGACAGCGCTCCAAAAGTGTAGCAACCGCAACGAGGCTGACCGGCAATCTATACCATGATCCTTAGAGAAATCGGTAAAAGCATCATTACGAGGCTCAAGAAAAAATCATGGAATCATGAAGTCGAAGTGTTCTTTGTTAAAAGTACAATGCCCGTAACAAATTCAAAGATATATCTGACCGTGGCGTGTGTAAACTTTGGTAAAGCAACACAGTATAAAAACACAGTAAAACAAATTACTTAGACATAAAGACTTAACAATGAACGCTGAGTTCTCAATAATTCTGAACAGAGACATGTTCAACAAGCGTTTAAGCTTCTCATTCATCCACCTGTGCAGCTGTGTTTATCTTATGACACGAAGGACAACCTCCGTGTTCAATAATAAATAACGTTTGAACTCAATCACTACATTCAACAAAGGGAAAGTGATGAGGTGAAGCAAAACTTGAAATTTCGACACAAGGAAAGCTACGTCCAGAAATGTTGCGTTAGCTGATCTGGAGCAAGGCTGACCGGTGAGTGAAACCTTTTTTCTTAGATTCGACCAAAATATTGAACACTGGTTAACACCACTCTGTCACCGTAATTTCGTTTTCATCCCATTGTAAGAAAACTTACATTGTCGAGACGGCAAGATACTGATAGGCATTTCTTATTTTAAGATTATAGGCTCGACTCCTGCGATTTAATTTTTCAATAAAAACTTAATTTTGCATTGCTCGAGCTTTGGTTAAACGTCTTTTAAAGTAAAATTTTTACGATAAGAGTGTTTCCATAACTTATCAACGGCTCAATTGATTCAAGTGCTAACTTTTTTCACACACTCTCACCTTTCATATGCAAACTGAACAAGACCTAACGGATCATATTCAATCTAAGTACATTCGTGTCCAGTTGTACTTTAAGCTGAAGTATACTAAATTCCCTATTTAATTTAAAGTACCCAACTCTAGGTGCACATCACTTACAAGACAGCAGTCGCGTTATTGCAGCCAGTTTTGAATCAATATTCAAGTTATTGGTTATTGCAAGTTTTTTAATACGATGAGCGGCAGGACTATGAGTAACTTTGAGAATGGATCGGACAAATGATATAAAGAGTGAGACGTAAATTTTAAAGCGATGATATTTGCTCTCATAGAAGGCTAAGGTTCCACCGAGAAACATCCTGTACTTTCATTTCATCAACTTCAAAGTTATTCATGTTGATAAAAAATTACCATCAGTGACTTTAGAACAAAGATGTCGCGTTCTATAAAGTGTATTTCGGTATGCAATCCTAAGAGTATTGGTTTTTGGTTTGAATTAAACTCACTTATATTTCACAACAGGTTTAGTGGATCATTATCGGCAAGACGATATGCTTGTATTTGTGATTTTTCAAGTTTTATTCACCCTCGGTACGGTACACAACTTTTCCCTTTCAATATATTTAACCGTGTTAATTAAGCTATAATAAACGTTAGTATCAATCGTGAATAAAAGTGATGAGAACCCAAGCTAGGAGTGTCTTTTAAGTTAAATACATAGGTCAGTAGATCCAACAACTATGTTTGTGCAACTCTCTAGACCTTGGATAAATTTTCCCTTGCTAGGATTTCGATGTAGCAGTTATGGCAAAACTAGTAATTTTTTGGAATGGGTGTTAGAGTGGTGCGCTAAATGATGATAGTAACATATTCTTGTCTCAATTAAAAGGGCTGTTTGTAAAGACTGCTACTTATCGCTCTTGAAGATAATCAACCACTGCCCATCAAATTTCCTCAAATCACACACGCCAGGAGGTATTTCTGTTACTTAAAAGACGTATCACAAGTTTGAGGAACGTGATTCGTGTTATTAAATAAATTCTCAGTGTTAAGGGCACACTTTTGTAGTGGACTTGAGGGAATATTTATGAAACTCATTCCTCTCTATTTCGCCTTACAGGCTCGTCACTCGATATTTTTGACGAAAACTGTTTGATTTCGACCAATTTACTGAGAAGGCGACATGGAGTTCCAGACCTCACTTGGTCGGAAGCTCTCGCAACAGATGCTCGCGCTTGGGCAACTTTCTTAGCTGAAAGTGAAACTTTCGAACACGATTACAGCAGTATGCAAAACAAACACCAAGGAGAAAATCTGGCTTTCTTCAAGCCGTACAAGGCGAAATGTCAAGGACCCAAGAAGGACGATTGCGTTCAGTGTCGAGAGATTGTTGATGGCTGGTATGATGAAGTCAAAAATTATGACTTTGGAATGGGAAAACCCAAAACACCCGGAGGCGTGGTAATGCATTTTACACAGGTAAGTACCTGTTGATCAAAGAATTAATTTCGAATTCGTTACCCTACGATTAGGAAGAATAAATGAAAAAGGAAAAGACCATGGTTTTCCCTTTTACGAGAAGAACTTTTCAGGAAATAAAATGAGTAATTCTACCTTGCCGTAAAGGTGTGGATTACGTTCCGTACAGTTCAGCGAACTTATACGAATTATTTATAAATATTTCTTATGAATAATCATATTGCAAGAAACATTATTGGCTTGTGAGCCGAGCTTTGGCTTTCCTTCCCTGCTATTATCGAATTATTCACCGGAGATATTTCCCTCCAAGAAGCTTACTTTTTATTAACTTATAGTTCTCAGCAACTTGTCGTTGTATAAAACTGGAATTTAAAAACTCCGTTTGAAAACATCACCAATACGAGAACTATGTATTTTACAAATCGTTCAATGAATTATAGGAAGTATGGAAAAACTCCCGCCAGTTTGGAATTGGAACTGCTAAGAGCAACAAGTACGGCTTCATAGCTGTGGCTCGGTACAGTCCTCGTGGAAACAGAGGGGGACCCACAATGTTTAAAGACAATGTTTTTCCTCCAGGTATACATTGATAAAAATAAATCACAACCGTTTTCTATTTCAATGTGTTCTCTGTGGGGGAATAGCCATAGGCACTTTGGTATCAAAGAAATCTCGTTCGAAGGGGAATAATCAGATTCATTAGCTGCCTAAGCATAATATAAAAGGCAAAATATTTAGCACATGGCCAAATCCAGGGCAATGGGATTCAGATGTACTATGCATTATAAAAGCGTGGACGTAAGGAGACTGTTTGGCTTCTATTTTGTGACCTTGTGAGGGGTTGTTAGGGAGTGTCACGTCTAAGGTGCTTGGAGAGAAGGTTCTTAGCAGAAGAAGCTTAATCCATAAGAAGAAAGATAAAGATAAAAACAACAACTTATTAAAAAATATTCTTCCAATAAAACATTTAATAAAATTGGAATCTTGGAAACATAACCATGTTATATATTTCAAAATTCAGGAACTATTTCTGACCCGACACCTTCAGTCAATACCTCTGCTACGTCCCCTCCAACGCCCACCACCCCTGGGACTCCTCCCGTGGAGAAAACGACTGCTGCCACTACCCCTGCCACTGGTAACATTATCAAATGATATTATCATTTAGTAAGAAGACAAGCACAAACCTCAATAATTTTTTATCTGTGTCCTTTAACCGTTGTTGCATTCCTTTAGTAGCTAATTCCCTTTCGTTGTATAGAACGCAAGATAGCAACAAAAAATAAACAGATAAGTTCAGATTGACCCATTAATTAATGAATGAATAAATGCATTCATAATCTCTTACGATAAGCTCAAATATTAGAAAACAGATAGATTTCATTCGTTTTACCCCAGCACTCACGAGGGATCGAGCCCAACGCATGCACCTTCGTATTTTTCTCTCTACATCTGAGCAACAGAGAACTCAATGGTAACATGCAGCTAAGCCAGTACCCAGTTCATATGTGACAAGCCTCCTGCATTTTGCTATGATCACAAATCAAACTATCATCTCTCTCAAAGACAGCCTTAAAAAGCAATTGCTGAAAGGAATTGAAAGCAAATAAAGTAAATAATGTTCTGTTTTTTTGTTTTCTTTTTTTTTTTTCATTGACAGGGGGAGGTAACAGCCCCACTCCTCTACCTTCACCCACTTCACCAAACACTGGCGGGCCGGAGAATGGCAGCACTACCGTCCTTCCACCCACTCCAGTGCCACCCGGTAGGATATCAACTTACAGCTTTTAACGTTCACAATACACTTTCAGTTTAATGTTTTTTCGATTGCAGATGTTTTCAGTGATAAATTTTGATAAAATAGTAATTTCAATCGCTTTAACCGTTGTTGCATTGCTTTAGTAGCTAATTCCCTTTCTTTGTCTAGAACGCAAGATAACAACAAAAAATGAACAGATAAGTTTAGATTGACCCATTAATTACTGAATGAATAAATACATTCATAAGTTCTTACGATAAGCTCAAATATTAGAAAAAAAGATATATTTTATTTGTTTTAACCCCAGCACTCACGAGGAATCGAGCCCTGCGCATGCACCTTCGTATTTTGCGCTCTACATTTGAGAAACAGATCAACTTACAACTTTCACGTTCACAATCTACTTTTTCGATTGCAGATATTTTCAGTGATAATTTTTGATAAAATAATCATTTCAATCGCTTTGGGTGAATTATTGGGACTTCAAGAATCAATTTTCTGAGGCGCTGAGTATTCAGATCATAAGATTATTGCGCAACTGACACTCTCCTTCTGTGCCACCCAGGTCCTGTGCCGAAAAACAACTCACAGTGCCAGTATTTTGTGGTAAACAGTACGACTTACACCTACGCCATCGTTCAAAGTGAGGCTCTTCACAGAAAAATTATGATATATTAACAGAATTATTGTTAGCATCATTTACATTAATCAGATCAAATAGTGCGCATTTATTGTTTGGGATGGAAATGATAGGAGCTCTTCAACATTTTAAAAATATGTACTAATCCATCATATTCTCGTTCAATCGCGGAAAAATTGAAATGCAATTCAGCTCAATCACTCCTGAATATCATTTAAAGCAACTCCTGTATTGAAGACGCCAACAGCACTATCACACCTGATCTATGAAAGGATACGAAGAATATTTGTTGCTGGCCCATTTCATGCTTGTTCGTAACGTATTGTCTTCATTAGACTTGCCCCTGCCTGTTGTTAATTTGTTATTGTTACTTTTTAGACTGTCGAGGTAGACCTAACGTCACCTTAATTCCAGAAGGTAAGAGACCTTAAAACCTACTCTACATGAGAGCTCCATCAGCAATAAGTTAATATTAATTAATATTAATTAAAACCTACTCTACGTGAGAGCTCCATCAGCAATAAGTTAATGTTAATACTGAGCAATTACACCTTGTTTGAAAATTCGGACAACTGAGAGCCTGTTCAATTCGAATATATCGTCTTTTTGCCGCTATCAACTCACTTTTTCTCCTAGCTCATCCATATTTCGTCAGCTGGATTAAATATGACAGAACTTGAAACGGGTGAAAATAAGTTTTACTCTTGAAATGATTACTGGTAATTCGTGCACGACACAAAAGGGGCTTTTGCTTTCAACTTCCCTTTAAACTTCAATCAAGAATTGCGTAGCATGAACCAAAACCCAGAGTTTGTGATGAATAACCCTTAATTTGCGATCTAACTTTGATTAACCTAATCAAGAGAAGACAAAGTTCACTGAATGTTATCACAAGGCCCATAGAAAACTAATAAATAATACATCAGGCAAGTCACCAATGGCGTTTGACCTCCTTCATTATCACTACCACTGAATGATAATGTTATAAAACGATCATACATGTAGCTATCAAGGAGTCAGTGCGACCTTTTTTCTTTTTTCAACAAGTTAAACTTATCAAATATTTAAACCTGGTAGGTACCACTCGCCCGACAAAAACAACAAAAGCACCAAACAAAGGAAGAGGTAACAGCATGCAAAATCTAAAGCAATCTGCATGCTGCTACTTGTCGCAAACTAATCGATTCCTTACGTTACCAAAATAGGGTATGCTCTTGTCAAGCTCCTTAATAAGTTTCCTGATTTTTTAGTCAATTTTGGGGAGGGGGTAAAAGAAATAGCCGCCTTGCACGCATTAGCTGTTGAAACTGACCAAGCCCAATTTATACGTTCTTCAGATGAGAAATATTTCCAGCTCTGACCGAGTGAATGTTATGATAGAACAGCGATACACAGTCAAAGTCAGATGGCTGAGTTGTAATTTTAGTTTTCGGTCGGTTAGGTTTGATATCTGCTCTCCTTAGTTTCGACCTTTTCATGGATGGGTTTTGTTTCGATGGCGAGAGTCATTTAATACTTTTCTGGGATGAAAAATGTAACAATAGCTTCTGAATTCGTTTTCCTAGTTTGAATGGAAATCATACATCTAACCAACTAATGATGAAAATAGTCTCATTGAGTTCATTTAGTACATCCCAGTAAAATAACCAGTCAGCAAATATTATTCAGAAACTGTTCATCGCACTGGATAAGACCGTGATATAACAAAAGGTGAGAATACTTTCAGATTTGAAACAAATTGTTGCACCTTTCGCTAAAAATTCATAACTCATTTGCTGTAAAAAATTCAAGATGCTGCATTCTATACTTTGATAAAAGAGAGTGCAGGCTCGAGAAGGTTCGAATTGTATGATGCATGACAAGTAAATAACATAATTCCCAGGAGTAAATACTATAAAATAGTACTAAAACGATGAAAAGTAACCTTTCGATCAGAGTTTATACATCCCCTATCGAAATGAGAAGAAATTGAAACAGAAACAATCTTCTACGAAAAAAATATAGAGAAAAACGATTACTGACACATTGATACAAGACGATCTTTCCAAGTTTGAAACTTTCATGTGTCCCCACTAAAGTGAATCACACTTTTCTATCGGGTAAGACTCCCGTGTCATGCCTCCATGTCATTATGGTGAGATTTCGCGTGATTTCCTCGCTGAGAGTGCCAAAAAATCTCGAGCATGCTTCCTACTTCCAATTAGCTATGCGTGTCTATTTCTATTTGAAAGCTCATCACGAATTGAACTGGTGGTAAAATATCTGACCAAGCTTTGACGTAAAAAATACCTTCGGGTCTAAAATGCAATCTATGGTCTCAGCAAAATTTTTTTCAATCTCCAATAGTTATAGTAATGGTACCTTCAATTATTCTAATCAGCTGTTCAATGAATCACTTTCCTTATAAAAATCAATAGGGAATATGACAGCTTCCAAACCAGAACAGTCGACGGGAACAACAACAACAACAACAACAACAACAACAACAACTCAAACAGTCTCAACAGCAACAACAAACACGGGTGGTTCACAATCAACAAAAACTACCTCCCCGACTGCTACAACATTAAAACCAGAATCAACAACAGTTACAACTGTAAATCCTGAGGAAACGACGGACGAAACGACCATGACCACCACTACACCTGAGCCAACAACAACGCAAACAACTTTAAGCACGCTGAATCCAGAACAGACTTCCCCAACTACGTCATCGTCACCAACACCACCAGAAACAACGACAAGCACTACTACCACAAGTAGTTCAGAGATCACAACATCAAAACCAACAACTATGCCTCCTCCACAACAATTTCCAACTACACCTACACAGACAACACTACCAACAGGAACCACGATGGAACCTGTTCTGACTACCACTTCATCAACAGTTAATCCCGAGGAAACTACCACGTCCATTACATTACCTACACTAACTTCTGAGTCCTCCTCTACAACTGGGACACCAACAACTAAAACTCCCCCGCAACAGTTTCCTGGACAGACCACACCAACTACAGGAACCACGTTAAAACCTCAGTTGACAGCTGCTTCATCGACAGCGAAACCAGAACAAACAACTTTGACAACAACTACTACGGCTAGCCCAGGGATTACAACTTTAACATCTACAACGGCGCCTCCTCCGCACCAATTTCCAACCACACCGGCACAGACAACATCATCCACGGTAAGCCCTGGAGAAACGACACCTACAGCTACGCCTCCCCCTCAACAGTCCCCAACTACACCTGCACAGACAACACCAACGTCTCTGACGACCACAAAGCCAGAATTGACGACACCTACTGTCGCAACGACACCAGAAAAAACAACTAAGCAAACGACTTCATCTGTCAGTAAACCACAAGGATTATCAACCACCACATCGACAGAAACAACCACAAGTCAAGGGGTAACAACACCGACTGTGACAACTTTCACTTCAGAAACAACGGAAACAACAGCTCCTCCAGACCTAACGACACCGACACTTTCTTCAACTATAAATCCAGAAGAGTCTACCACAACGCTTAAGCCACAGCTTACCTCGCCGACGACAGCAAATACAGAATTAACATCTCCAAGCGCTCAGTCTACCACTTCCACAAACCCAGACTTGACGACTCCAACTTCACCTAGTACGATGACAACAACATTAACAGGTGCAGGAACAACCAAACCAACAGCAGAACCTTCCACTTTATCTACTGTTCAGACAACTGGTACAACGATGTCAACATTGGAATCAACAACAACAGCTGGACAGGAAACAACGACACCCACAACAAATCCAGGAACAACTAATATTACAACAACACAAACCACAACACCTACTGCTACAACAGGTACAGAATGCCACTGCGAGACTGGATACGAACATGGTGTATTCAAAACCACGAGCAACCACGATTCACGTATTCAGTCGCGGGAACAAGTACCGTTTTTGGTTGGAATCCGCTGCTTCTTCGAGAATCGACTATACGCCAATTTTTGACCAGGTAGTTTTTCAAACCATTCAAAACAAGCTGGCATCAATGACAGAAAAATATTTCAAGCGTTGTGCGCTTTTCTTATGCCTTTGCTATACTTCCGAGAGTATTATTACATTAAAAGGGATTTCTCAAGAACGGCACTTGTTACCCAACGACAGTTCTAAAATCTTAGGGAGGGCAGAAAACGCGAAATAGATTAAATAGAATATGTGACCAATATTTTTTATTGCAATTTTCGGAAAACGAAATGAACATAAGCAGCTCTGAAGGAAGCAATCGGTTAAAAAAGGAAAAACAATTTGTGAATCACTCTCTGTCTTACCTTACATGATTTAATTTTCATGATCATGAATGAAGCATGCTTGCCTAGTTAATCTACAGTTAGTTTTCCTAGCTAATTCCCAACATTGCGATTAGGTTTCAGAAAAATTAGCTTGCCAATTGATTTTTCATCAGATGTCCATGGAATAAATTTGCGCGTTAAGATCTCGGCATCACCAATTGTATAACAAACACAGCTCCTCGGCCGGTTCACCCATTAACTTTTCTGATCGGTAGGAATGGCCTTCTCTTTCATTGAATTCTTAGCTATTATAGCAGACAGCGAATCCAGTGGCATAATTAATGACCAGCCTTGAACAAGCCCATCTATGCGGTCTATTTCACTTAGAAACTAACACGGTGGTCTGTGTACCACAAAATATTTCGCATGGTAGAGTTAGTCGTTTGGTTCGATTTAGTGTAATACCTGAATTATGATTGAAATTTGTACATAACATACAAACGAATTAGTTATGAAAATGAATTAGCTGAATGATTCCATTAACATTAAAGAAACCGCTCTTTGCGAAATAACTTATCTTATTTCTCAAACGATAGGTCCAAAGCCTACATCAGTCCCATCACCACCAAACCCATGCGAGCCAAACCCCTGCATGAACGGTGGCACATGTGAAGTAAAGGAGGGTAATGCCACCTGTACGTGTCCCGAGGGATACTGGGGCCCACTATGCCAAGAAAGAGGTATGAAGGCTTTCGATATCGGGGTAGACCTATTATGTAGCCACTTCAGGTAAACAGAATGGGCGACTTAAGTTGACAAATCAACCTTTTTTGCATACGTTACATATTATTGTATTTGGGTTTACTTATCATGATTGCTTATTTGCAAACCGTAAATCCTCTAATAAGTCCCCCGGGAGCTTATTTATTTCAGGTACTTTGGAGGGTGGCTTATTAGAGGGGGGGGGGGGCTTATCAATTTAGCCCGATGTTCACTATAAACTAAAATTACAATACTTGATTAAGTCTATCGTACTTACTGACGTGGAGTGTTACTTTAAATTTTTGTTTGTTTTTTGAGGGAGAGGGGTGGGGGGCTTTAATAGATGGGGGGCTTAATAAATTTCCTTCTCTAAAGAGGGGGGCTTATTAGAGGGGGTGGCTTATTAGAGGGGGGGCTTAACAGAGGATTTACGGTATTTAAATATATCATTTGGAACTGAACTTGAGTTCTATTACGGATAAAGCGCTGTTGGTGATTCAAATACGTTGTCTACCATTATCATTAATGAGGCCTGGTAGGCATGATAACTGATATTGTCATGAGGATAGAAAAGCTTCATTTGTTTCAGAAAGCTAATGTTGAGCGCCTTTAAACTTACACCGTAGGCCCTACTGCTGATGAAAGTAAAGATGCGTTGATGCTTCACAACATGTATAGAGCAATGCACCAGGCCCCATTGTTAACCTGGAACAAAGAGATGGCGGCAAAAGCGCAGGACTGGGCCGAAAAATTAGCCAGAGAACAGAGACTTGTGCATGAGAACGAGGGTTCGACTGATTATGGGGAAAATCTAGCCGAGGTTGGAAGTGATGACAAGGCATTACTGCGAGCAATTGATGCCTGGTACAATGAAGTGGGACAATACAACTTTAAAGAGGCTAAATTCTCTACGGACACTGGCCATTTTTCACAGGTCAGAGATGAGGGGACTATGAGCCTATAATAAGGAGCGTCATAATGTTTTGTACTTATACCCCCCCCCCCCCACCACATAGGTTGTAATTAACCGCTGTCGCCGATATACTCAATCAGACTCCAACCAACAGTTTTTGTTGCCTTATTCATTATCTTAAATATTCTCCTTCATCCCGTAAATTGTTCTAGTTTGGGAATTGTCATATTCCCTATGATTTTAATACATACAGTTATGCATTTAATTAGCTTTTTCTGAAGGAACAGGTACCGAATAAATGCCATCGTAAAATAGTTTTCCTTCATGATTGCATGTAGATCTATCGGAGAATCAAAAACTTGTCTCTCATCGAATTTACTGTGAAGCAAGATGAATAAAGTACATCAAATTTGGCTGAAGAAACCTGGCTTAGAAGTTACTTTGCTGTTTTTTAATGCACTGCTATTCGGTTTTCTTACTTTACAATGTTAAAGTATACCTTATGAAAAGTTACCTTGCTGCTCACTCTTCTGTCATTTTATAATACCGTTAACGTGAATCGGCTGAACCTTTTCTATTGCGTAATAATTGTCAATCCCCTCGATGAAATGTTTTTTTCCTTTGCAGTTGGTTTGGGGTGCCTCAAATGAGCTTGGAATGGCAAAGGCGAAAACCAAAGACAACACAAACGTGTATGTGGTGGCGCGATATAAACCTGCTGGAAACGTTGTCAATCTGTTTGAATCAAATGTAAAGCCTAAACAGTAGGATTTACAACTAAAAGGAAACTATAAATTTCTCGTAATAACTTTTTAAGGAGGAAAATCTAAATAAGGCGATTTTAGATGTAAATGCAGAATGCAGATGATTAATTAATAATCTAATAAAGCTTCATTTACTCCTTAAACTGTTTCCTGTTTTGCTTTCGTGCTATTGCGATGCAAGAAAAACTCCACCAGCTCTTTTTTGTTTCCATGGATAATGTCTCTATGTCTTCGTCTGTAATCTTAAATATAAGTTCTGCAATATCACGAAAAGGTCGATGCTCTCAATATTATCTTATTTCACTTTTCTAAGAAATCCCGGAATGACGCACATTCAACAATTGCGGTATAAATAAACCGACCTTTTGTTAGGTAACGTGTGGTGCTGCTCAACTAGGACAGTCGGGCTTTAAAGTTAAACTGTAGGAAAACTCTAATAAGGATGATAAAACTTTTGTGAAAAGATTAATTTTGCTGATAAGCTTATATTTTACCTCCTTTCATAATACCTAACATATTTAAACAGATATCACATAGCTCGGATGACGTGATATTGATGAATTTCCTAGAAAAAGGAAGGTCAAAACTCAAGGACCAAATTCGTGGAAATGTGCTGTTATAAACTTGAGTTGGGTCGAGCAAGAGTTCCTGCTTGTTAATTGTACATGTAAAGTTCTGTTTTGAAGTAATGTATGTACCAGGAAAGGATCAGTCAGGTTGAGTGCCTTCCGAATGACATGGCGGCATGGCAAGAGCTACCATGTCTTTGTTCCTCAACAATGTTAAAGTTCCAAGCCAATTTTCAGGAAAAAATCTTGAATGCTAAAAACAGGCGTATAACATTGGAAAGCTCAGGTACGTATTTCTTCGTGCAAATCTTATCTTCATTGTAAGAATACATAAATACATATAGAAGAATACACTGAAAGACCATCAGCAATAGATGTAGCATCGTTCTACGCCTATTGTCAGAGAGGTGCAATTTTTTTATCTAAAAATACCGGGAATTGATTTTTCGTCGAACAGTGATTGATTATTTGCATTAAGTTCCACTGACATGCCTGTTGCAGAAACCATCCAAAACGCTAAGCCGTTTATAATATGTAATAACTTTCTCTTCCAAAAAAATTGGCAGTACCGTGACCGAAAATGATCAAATCATACTTAAAATTACATTTTATTCAACCCGATCTTTCACAAGTACTGGTACATTTTTCCCAAACCTTGATTGCTATTTCACTAAATAAAATCAAAGTTTTACGAATTTTACGAATCAGCTTTTCATTATGCAATTGAAGAGTGTTGAATCTGCTAATTTATTTTCATCTAACTATAATTTAACAAGACTGGTCAAAGTAAAACAGCGATAATATGCCAAAACGTCTTAATGACGTGATAATATCAGATAAATATCTCAACTTATCACATGATTTCTGAGAAAACTTGTTTGGTCTTCCTAGAAATGAAAGACTCAAAACAACGGCTAAGTCGTTGCAAGGAAAAGTCTATGAATTAAGCTGTGATCCTCTAAAATTGGAGTCATTCAGGGTTCCATAAAATACAATCCTGGCAGAAAATGTTCCTTTCAATCCTACAGTCCTATTATAGCATCTTGAACTCAAATATAAGAGAAGGGAGGAAAGTGAATTCATAATTTCAAAGAAAAAAGAATAGAGAGAAGAAGAAATGAGGTACATGAAAAAGACTTTGAGCACACAAATTCATATCAGCTCTGTATGGTACAACATGATACCGCTGGACCTCAGGAAAGTGGTTAAGAACAAGTCACAAATCTCAAAACTACAATTATATGTTTGTACTTACGATTTCTTGTATTTGCCATGGTTAAAGTGAATAACAATTCCCTTGTAGGAGGCACATACAAGAATAAACACGAGTGCATCATCACTAGGATTAAAAAGGATGTTTCTCGATGTTATGCTATTAAAAGTACAAATAAATGCGCATTACCTAAGGTACAGCTTAATCGATGATTCAAATAATCACAAGACCAAATAGCAGGTAGAACCCTACGCTCAGCCACGTGCAGAGTTGACTCCGTTGATACTTGAAGTCGTTAGGGGTTTTGTTTATGTGCCGAGATCCGTTTTCTAAAAGAAAAGACTTGAATATATTAACAAAGTTGAAATGGTAAATTGGCCACCGTTACGATTATAAAAGCTGACGTTTCGAGCACTATTCGCTCCGACGAAGGGCGAACGCTCGAAACGTCAGCTTTTATAATCGTAACGCTGGCCAATTTACCATTTCAACTTTGTTGATATATTCAAATTATTTCGTTACCCCAACCGACGCAGCCCCAAACAGTTTCTTTAGAAACTATCAGCCTTTATCTATAAGAAAAGGTTTGGTTTGGGATGAGTACCGAAGCAAATGTGCCTGCAAGAGGTCTTGATTCAAATTGAAATATTAGTCAAATCACAAGCTTAATTCAAGTTTTACTGCGATAAAGCTCCTTACGTAAAGAATTTTTTAATCCAGGCACGATTTCACTTGCAAACCATCTACCTTAAATTGAATGTTTCAGAGCTTCTTATTTCAGTTAGACCGTTTCCGATGATTCACTTTAGCAACAGACTCTGGGGTTACAAAAATCTGTCCTATGAATAGGCCCAATTGTTTTCTAACATAAACTTCCTATCTTTCGAAGAAAATGTGTGAAATAGTTACCCAGGGAATTCCTTGTCTCATTTCATGCAGCTTAACGTAGAAGCCTGAAGATCGCAGAGGATTGTTACCTTCCAGGTGCAGTAAAAGCGATTCAAAGGACCAAATACTACAGGTTTACACCGCATCATAAAATGTAAACCATGGTGTACAAAAGGATGTGTAAGCGACTGCGGCATACCAACCGAAAGAAGCCAGAACGCGACATAAACAGAGCTAACGGCTGTGTTCGTAGCAGAGAGCGAACTGTTTCCAGTTTGTAAAGGTGAGCAGTAACTCTGTGTTTTAATTACTGAGTAAAAATTCCTTTGGTATGAGCATATAGCAAAAGCTACCACGCCGCTACTTCTTAGTTAATGCTAGCATCTTTTGTTGTGTGACCACGTCACTGTAGTCAACTGAAAATACTTTACACTAATCGAGAAGTCGCACTCTAAGTATCATGTATGCTTCTAGTCTAAATCACATGTAACAAACGTTTAAAACAGTGTTTTACATTATATTTGTCAGTATTAAAGCGAAGTTGGGAAAATGTCGCTTAGATATCTATCAAATTCTTCGGCGATGCTAAATTCATCACTTGATTTATCATCCTCGGACCTGATTGAGATGCTATTGAAAACAATAGCAACTACTAAAAAGTTGAGGCAACAATATCTTTTAAACATCAGATAAATCTACAAAACCTTTCCGAAAATAGATATCAAAACCAAAAGAATTCAGAGGATCGGAGCATTGAAATTTTGTGGAAATGGCGATGCATCTGTCAAAAACATGCCAGCTCATACAAATTCTACGGACAAGGAGCAAGAGTCAATGCTCAGGCTCTCAACTGCTACGAAAGAAAATTTTTATGCAATGTTATTTTTCCGAGGTACTAAATAACTTAAATCAAATTTAGTGAGGAGTGAAGGTCAGAAAATCTGAGATCAAAGAGTTTAAATGGTTAGCTTCGTGTAATCGTGTTATTTACCAAGATATTCGATTTCCTAGTCAAACCACCATCTAATCTCACCGATTAGACTCGTGAATTGTTTTTCTACAAAACCGAAAAAAAATCATTGAGAAAATTAAAACAAAACTACTGTTGTTTGCTGCGTTTGTATACAGTAGAAGCTGATTGAGTTGGTAAAATTTGAAAAGACACCAACTGGTAGACATTTTACATAATGAAGAAAGCAATGAATATCGCGATCATATAAAAATCTGCATAGAAAATCGCTTTACCTATAAGACAGTTACGATTTATCGCTGTGCGAATGTTGAAAATTTGCGAATGATTCATTAGCTGTATATTATTTTGTTTTTAGTTGAATTTTCTTGACTCCTGAATAGATTTTTTCTCAGATTTTTGCAAGGGAATAGGATCACTTACTTTTGGGAATCAAGGAATGCTCGCCTGAATATTACAAAGACTGAACATGAATCAATTTTTACGTTTCTTGGAAATGATGCTTGAAGAAAATAATTATGGGGGAAGGGATATCTTAAGATTTAACTGATTGAACTGTTCATAATAATCAATTTGGAACTTTATCAAAAAATTTTCTTATTAGATAAGGTACTAAAGGGTTTAAATGGTTAGCTTCGTGTAATCGTGTTATTTACCAAGATATTCGATTTTCTCGTCAAACCACCATGTAAGAACGTTAGTTGCCAGTGACCCATTAAGAAATAAGAATAAGTAATAAGTGGTCCTTAAGCTGAAACTTACTTGAATAAAAGTTTCTACACTTTTAGTCTTATCACACATCGAGTTAGAAGCTGCTGTCTTCAAGAAATGGAAAAAAGTAATGAAGACTTGATAAACAACATTTGATATATTTCAGTGTTTATAACGAAATTGAAAGGAAAAGAAGTACATCTTAGTTTAGTAATGACTATGAAATCCCAGTCTTCATTCATGTAACCAGAGATAAGACTCACTAAAGACAGAAATCTGTGGTCCAAGATATATCTAGCTGTTGACAGGTTACTGAATGGTGTTAAGAATCTGTAACAGCATCTACTTGTTGGTGTAACTGTGATATGTGGATGGAAAGAAACTTTTATCTATGTACTACAGACAAGTAAAGAAAATAGCTCCCCTCAAACACGTATGAGTATAATTTGAACATAAAAAACAACAATTAAAGTATAAAGGTCTGCAAGCCAACAAACATTTTTAATCCATATTGTGGTTTACATAATACAAAACATGAACTGAATGAAAGAAACTTCTTTAATTCAACCGACATACTCGGAAACTAAAAGATATTCGACAACACCATCACCGAGCTGACAAATTTAGCATCAGTAAGTGATCAATCACTGTCAAAAGCATTTAAAGTACAGCTAAGTTCAGGTGTAAAATATTCTTATCTAGACAGGAGGAACAAAAACTCCATCAGTGTTGTCGAGGAGCGTATTTTGACAGTAAAATTTTATTCATGTGGGTACTACCATAACTTATCTCTAATATTTATGATCACATTGATGTTCTTTACATATATACATCATATTTTAGATTCTAAATTACTCCAGTCTTTTACCTCATGTTCAAACTTTTAGGCTACTTAGATTTAAAACATTTCTGATAAGAAGTAGGCTTGCAGAAAACATTCAAAACATTGCACAAAGGAGTACTTCATTTTAGAGGAAAGATTGAGCCATTATGTTAAAAATCAAAGGGAAAAAGGATCATATTTTGTGAGAAAAAATGTTAAATATATCTCAGATATATATAGATTATTTCCATAACTGAAGACAAAGCAGTTAATGTTGAATAGTTTACTTATCGATCTTCAATTAATTGCTGTCGCGGTGTTAATCACAGAAAGGAACTTTAAGTCACGGCTTCTGATAAAAGAAAAACAAAATTATGAAAAGGGAGCTGTATTCCATCTTCAGCTGCAACAACAGCTATAACTAAAACTTGAAAGAACTGTTTAAATTCCGTGACCCTCTTTCTAATAATTTAGATAACAGAAGTAAAATATATATATCTATATATATATATATAGATATATATATATTTACATATTAAATCAAGCCTATAAGTAAAAATAGTAGTTCCAAATTTTAACTATTTTTTTGAATTAAAGCGTCCATCACCCATTATACCCTTTCATGAAAATGGGTAATTTACCGGTCGTTGTAAAAAATAGGAGCATTTCTTCTATACCTTCTTTTTCAACTTTTTCTCTGATTCTCAGCGATCTTTCCCATCCTTTCCGTAAGATTTTTTAGACCCAACAGACTTCAAAGGCAGTTTGATTTATGTGAAATTCAACTTCATTAATTTCTATAACTTGCTGAGATCAAAAACTAAAGCCACGTTCATTTTTCTAATACATAGTGACCGTTATCAAACGTTCCTCCTTATTCGTGTCTATACCAAATGGCTGATCTCAAGGTTGGCTTCTACAACATTCCAAATGAACAAACTAATATGAGGATCCGGAGATAAACATTTACCGCGCATTCTCAGAACTAACATCTTCCCAGGATTCGAAGCTCACGCAATAAATAGAAACTCCAAAAGCACTGTTCGAACGTTGACTTTGATCACAAGATAGTCCAAAGGTAAGTAACAAGTGCATACGGAATACAAAATGTAGTAGACTTTCCTTTCAGCGTAGCCTACTCTAGAACAACAATAATCTGAAAAATGTTCGGAAACCAATTCCCAAAAAGTATATTTAATAGGCATATGAATAACGATTAACGAAGTAAACAAACTCGAAGTGCCCTGATGTGTTATGCAAGTGAAGATGGAGTGGGAGCTAAAATCTGTTCACAAGATATAAGGTGGCATTAAAAGTTGTTTTGAAGTTGTAGCAATATATAATGGGAAGTCATTGTACCTGATTCGTGAGCATTTCTGTTGACGGTGATTTGATTCAAACGCCTTGCAGTGTCACGGTGATGGCGGACACAGTTGTTTATTTACAACTACTTTTGCTATAAACAAAACAAGTTCCCTAGTGTTCTAAGTGAACAACTACGTATTTAACTGTCACATTCTAGAGAAATTATTCCTTTATAGTTCCCATTAGCATATAGTCGTTGGAAATTTGGGCATAACTCAAGGCAGCAGGGGATTGGATAGGAGTAACATAACATCGTTACAGGCAAATCGACAGGGGTGAAAAAAACTGGTCTAAATTAGAACTACAGAACTACAATTCTGTATTTACTTTTAATGCTAGAAATCCATCATTCAATTATTTTGATCAGGAAAGGGTAATTCATCTTTTTCCCACTGTTTTAACAGAGATGGAGTCGACGAAGATCGTTTTCCTTGTCCTGGTATTTATTACACAGAAAATGTCTACAGCCACCACTGCAACAAATTCATCTACACCAAGGTTTAGGATAAGCCACGCGACAATCTTGATCAAACTTATCATTATTCCTGCAATACACAACGCCACTGTTCAGGTTACGGTCAGAAAACCTTCAAAATTCATGATTACTTTGCTTATTGCTAAACGTGCTGGACTTAATTCATATGAAAGAGAAAGATTAAACCACAATTTCAATTTATCGCGAATTTAGCCTTTTGATGTGATTCTATGCTGGCTTAAACTTTAATGGGTTAAAGCTTCAATCATTCAAGGTCTGTGCTAAGTTTGGTTTTTTCAAATCGTTCAGAACAATCATTTCTTTTGGTAATAATCTGAAGGCTTTGTGAGTCATAAAACATTCTCAATTCGTTACAGTAAAAAAAAAAAAACAGTCGTAAAAAACTACATTAGGCAATCTGCTAACTGAAAATGTTCATGTGTTTTCTTACAGATGAAGTTGCTGTACCCTTTCATTACTTCTTCGGACTATTTTTACGAGCCTCCTATTACTCTCGGTCTCAATCTTGGGAAAGACTGCACTAAAGAGAAGGTACAAAGTTGCTCTAGGCCAAAATAAAAATCCTACCAAAATGATTTTTACAGTTTTAAATACATGTGGTGGAAATGCTGTGTTACTGTGTGGCAAGAGATGTTACATTTTCTAAATGAGGAAAAACAGTGATAAGTTTCCTTTGTGAATATTACCTCCTCAGAAAAGGGAAATCTATTGAGAAAATTCACGATACGAGCCTTTTGAACGAAATTCTCCAGCTCATAAAAAAAAATGCAGGACCGCGAGGTTGACCTACAAAAGATAAGAC
Source organism: Stylophora pistillata (assembly GCF_964205215.1). Taxonomy (NCBI): domain Eukaryota; kingdom Metazoa; phylum Cnidaria; class Anthozoa; order Scleractinia; family Pocilloporidae; genus Stylophora; species Stylophora pistillata. The sequence goes on along the minus strand of NC_142519.1, from coordinate 26,611,238 downwards.
CACTTCAAAAAAGGATCAAAGAAAATGTTCTTGATTTACTAGTACTGAAAATAACTCATTTGCGAGCACATTTATGAACTTGAGGTTAAGTGAGGTTTCTACCTCAAAACATAAACAGGTCTCTCACTTATCTGTCATGCGTATAATGCAGAGAAAAACTTTTAATAGCCATCTAATGACTTATGAAAAATACTGGTATAACTATGGCCAAACTAATATATAAGTATTTCAGGCATCTTTTTAAGATGTCACATGATACCCAAAGAAGAGGTCAGACTTTAGTATGTGTCATATTAGAAAGATAAGAAAATTAAAATTGCTGGTTAATGTGAAGTTTGATTGAGGTATACATAGTATTTAAAATGTATCATTTATAATCATTCTCTACAGATGATGATATTCTGATATCTTCGGCTGGAGCCACAGCATTATGCTGTTGCTTTGATGGACATAGACAATACTGCTACATCAAAATGGACAGATCAAAACATGAACATCATTTTGTTATTTCTTCCCAAGTATCAAAATAGTGATCTAGTCACATGTTTCTTCTGTCACGCTCATTCCATTTTGTCACAGTTGCAAGGCAAAATTACGTTTTAAAGCCTTCAGAAAAAGAGATAAGTTGAGAGAACGTTTGCGATTACAATTTGTTAAGTGAAATATACTGATCAGTATTTAGGTTTAAAATCTTTGTGTTTTTTACTTCTTACATTTAATAGCAAAAGCAGGGCTTTTTTTAAGAATACGTTTATGAAAATAGTTTGAATGGTTGACGAGAAAATTGTAGTCATTATACTTTATAGGAAGTTGGAAAGAAGCTTAGTGTACTGCACTCACAGTTAGCTGTTTTCAAGCGCCCTTTGAACTTCGTTGTCCTGTACGTAACTTCTCAGGGACGTAATCATACTAGCTTGGCATCAGTTCTGAGGACGATGAGTGTTATGGTTAATGCCACAGTATCTTTTATCAGATATCAGGTAATGCTTACGAGAAAAATCCGCTGTATAACAGTAAAATATCATTTAGTTATTGCTGACATAAGGTGTGCTAAAAACCATTCATGTGGGATCCATTCAGAAGCAACTAAAAGGATAAAGTGAATATTTTGAATTAGCATCATAACAGTTGTTTCCGTCTTATGTGTATCCCTTAATTATTAGATCCCCTTAAACGAGAAGGAAAATTATTAGAAAATTCTTCTACTTTTACCAGCAAATTAAAACGAATGTTTTACCACAACAAACCAATTAACTTATTCTGGAATTGCAAAACAATGGACAAAGTACTATCTTTAATGCCAGTTTATACTGTTTGGTGCAGTACCATGCCTTATGAGAAAATGTGATTCATAGAAATACAAAGTGTTCCATCGCTGTTGCTTGTTGAAGATCATTGAGAATGGCCCCTACAGTTCTCTTCGTGTCATATTGTCCGTTTTATTGTTTATATCACAAGATGTTTTAGGTTGATTGACTCTTCCTTCATTTATTCATTTTATTTTTAGTATATTCGTGCTTTACTCTCTTTGTTCTGTAGATGAGACAAGAAGGAATCTGGCCACCAGAATATCCTGTAATATCTGAAGCTCAGTTCAATAACATTACAGGAACTTACCTGAAAACCTTGGTCAGAAGGAACCTTGTGGTAAGTGAAGTATTACTGAGGAATATTTCGCACAACATTTCAGGGTTTCCTGTCCTCTGGACAAGGATAGTACATCAAAGGGCCAAAGTGACAGTAGAGATGAAAACCTCTCCACTGCAGTTGCCCAGAAAATGTTTCTTCCAATCGAATCAATCAAACCTTTATAATTGAATATTCAAAAGCCATCTTTACATATCATAGAATGAAAAGAGATCCCAATAACACAGAGCTGATATTCAAAATCATTTCATCGTGTGAGCTTAAAAACAGTTGTCTACCAACCTATCACATTCAGCCGTGTTGGTTTTAATGTTTTTCATTAGATTCTGCGTCATACACATAATTAACCTATCACCTCCATGAGTGACTTAACAGAGAAATCGCATCACAAAATCGATTCATTTTAGGTAGATACTTGATGGGAAGGAATAAATGTAGCAAATAGGGAACATTACTTATTTTAACCGCAAGCTCTCAGAGCTAAATTTTCACTTAATGCAGTCAGACGAGGTTGAGCTATTAAGTCCTTGGAATAATTTGTAAGTGATAGGCTTACACTTTAGTTTGTTTTATTTTCAGACATTGACGATAACAGATGATGTTGTGAAACGATTGCGAAACTTCGTAATCTTATACACACTTCACGACGTCTTGATACAGGTTTCGCCCTGTACTTATGGCACGACTAAAAGAAAAAGTAAAAAATCAAGAGATGGCCCCTAGAATTTTACGGGCACTTTATCTTCGAATATCGGCTCCTGAATATGCCAATGACAAGTATACCTGACCTAACAGCTTACCGCTTTTAGTTTGCCTCTTGAGATGCGGCATGGAAACTCCATTGATTTTGGGATTTTGATAATCTGCTGATAAACTATTGTTTCATGTGCATGCTACTCACGAAGAGACTCGAAAATAATTTCTAGTAAATGATGTCTTAAGTTTTAATTTATTTTAAATGTGACGAGCAACTATCGTTTGATGGCTTATTCTCTTCAAACATGTGGACTGTTAATGTGACCGATAATGCCTAACACCGTGACATGAACTCAAGGAAACACGGATAATGCGACGCTCTTCTCGTGAGCTTTGATCAATATTATGAGATCGATTCCTATTAAAAAACATCTTCTATGAAACGGCTGGCTCTTACTGTTACCCTTTACTTTTCCTTTTTAAGTAAGAGGCTGCAGTGGCCTTCACTTGGGCTTCCCTCGGGCTTCCCTCTACGATGGCATCAATTTGTGTTTTGTGATTTCTGATTTATAGCCAGTAACGTACCACTGATATTATCATCTTTGAACTTGAAGTCCGTAAGAAAGTAAAGAGGTCCTCCAAAACGCGAAGACAGACGGTATACCGAAACAATTTGAGGTTTTACCTAGTCCTCTCTAAGTCACTTTTTATAATTAATCAACTATTTCTAGTGACGTTTGCCTTCTAAAGTGATAAATTGGTAGTATTCGTTTTGTGGTTAATATTTGCTTCCAGCCAGTACGAGAACCGCGATCGAATTTTGACCTTAGGCTTTTCCATAGGGAGCCAAAGTAAGAACGAGGCGTTTAACTGGAGGGAATGTGCTGAACGATCAAAAGTAATCTCTCACAAGTTTAACAAATTTTTTAGGGTACACCCGTCGATGCGAGAGCATACATGTGCTGAAATTGCATTGTAAATTAAGTAGTATTGCTCAATGAAGAAGGTCGTCAGATCGATGGATCTAGTAAAAGTCATTATTAAGAAATTCTGAGTAGACTGTATTTTATGAAAAAAAAATTAAAGAAGAGACGATTTTTTTCTGAAAATGAAATATTTAAATAAAAAAGAACAGCTCGTTTCGCATTAATCATTCATTCTGATCTCAGAAAACTATTATTGTCACATTTCCAGTTTCTTCTTCTACTTCCTTATGGTTTCATGCTTCAGTTTCACAACATGAACAGATATATTTTTCATAATACATAAATAATTTTCAAATAACCACTAGAAACAGTGTCCAAAGATTAACAGTACAGTAGTATTATTTAGATTTACACAGGGCATCCTCGATTCGAAAGTCGACCTATGTACTATTTGAAAACGAAATACGTGTACACTATGTTCAGGGCTCTAGCATTTGTATCAACTGAATTGGGCTCCCGCCAGCTAAAAAAAAAAAAACCCTCACCTTCTTGTTGACGAAGCTGTTTGTGTCTCAAGTCGTGCTCTTCGTTGCAAACTTAGAAAACGCAATGTTGTATGGTTAATTCTTACAATTCTATACCCGCTTGTACACGGCCTGAAGTTACGGGGAAAACCAATTCATTCTCAGTTCTTGCAAAAGGGAAATTCGTTGGTTGACGAAAGCACGCCGCCAAAAAGGGCGATGACGGTTATGAGTCATGCAATATTTTGTGGAACCCTATTAAGCTACTAGAATTATTCACTGTGCTTCCCTTGTCTAGGTGCTAAAATGATCAAAACACAGAGAGGATGAAATACACTAAAGTGTTACCTTCCCGTGGAGCTCATTATATATTTGTCTCTGCTCTATTGAATAAAACGTACCGTTGAGTAGCATTTCTATTCCTGAAATGCCTGTGGTCTTCACGTTTTCTTCCCGAGTAACATGCTTAGTTGCCAAGATCAGACTTATCTTGATTAAAAATATCCATAACAGTCACTTATTAAAATACTGTTCAGCGCGTCAGCCACTTCCAACAGGCACAGTGTGACTGGATCCTAACAGAAATCGCATTATAATAAATTTTGGAGCCAATCAATAGTGTGCCTCGCTCTGGGTATTTAGTATGGATATAGTTGAGAGAACTGAAGATAACTCAAACTTAAATCAATATCATGGTAACGGCGACAGTCGCTTCTTCCACCGCTTACGCTTACGGGACGAAATGAAAGCGTGAAATTTCCTCAGGATTTTGATCCGAAACTAGTCTAAAGAATGATAATTGCTTGCGAAGAAAGTTGGGCCAATTCCTCGCCCTTAATTATGGTATGCAGCTACCGTTTGATAGCGGATGTATACTTTACATACAGCAACGGCGACGACCGTTTCTATCAACACTTACATGTATGCTCTGCACTGTCAGTTATGCTTACGGAACGGAATTAAAGCATGTAATTCCTTGAGAATTTTGATCCAAAACTAGCTTCAAAAAAGAGAATTGCTCGCAAATAAAGTTGGGCTAAGTCTTTCCATTTATCAATGATTTACAGCTACTGTTTGATGGCAGATATACGTACATTTCGTCAAATGATATGGAACGACTTTGTACGGTGATTCTACTTGTTATTGGTAATATATTCATCACTGTATATAAACAATTTCTTCATTCTTCATTCGTTTAACAAACAACACTAATTAAAATTGGATTTAAGAAAATTACGGAACAGAATCATTTTCAAGTTCGAACAAAGTCAAAAAGGTTTAAATCTCACTAGTGTACACCATTTTCATTATGTTAAACACATAATATTATTTTATAAACAACCGCAATAATGCGAAAAAACCGGGAGCCTTCCGTAATCACAACTTTAAACTATCATTCTTTAAGCTAGCTTTTATGTTTTTCTTGACACAAAAACCTCAGTAGATTTTTGATCATTCCATCTCGTATATTTCTATATCGACAACATATCCAATGTACAAGTAAAACCGAATGAACTAACCAACACGCTTCTTCGTGGGCGAGAAAAAATGTAACAGCAGTTGTTCCTTAAAATTCGGTACATTTTCACCCACAATTCCATAAAAATTCCTTTGTTTAATGCTGTCTAAAAAGCAAAATTGACTCAGTTGTCTATGTCAATGCCATAGTATTCCACAATTTCGTAACATAGTATCATACATTTCGTTCAAACGAGTTGTTCAATATCATATTTGAGCTTTCTGTTCACAAATAGGTCATGATAGCTGTGACTCTAAACCATACTCTGCGTCACACATCCAAAATTCAGAGCAATATACGACAGCGAAATACAGTACAATACAAACTGGTTAACTGGGAAGAGAAAAGCCTATATGTGAAGGATCTCGATCAATTTACTTCCCTTGGTTTAAAAATAAATGGATCCCGTCAAATAGGAAGGAACCATTTATTCCTTATATTAATAAAAATTATATGATAATCAGCGGCTTTACCATGTATTTCTTTTCCTTTTAGTGCTTTTCTATACGATTTCAAAGGTTTACCAGACAAAAGCTGTCACTCAGTCCCGTTTATTAGTAAGTCAGGTGTTAAGTTAACAGTACTCTCGTCTCTCTACGAATTACCTCTAAGGTCAAACGATGACGAGTTGCCAGTTTAGATTAGATATTATCAACTGCATGCCCATAAATGTACTAGTCCTGTAAACAATGACTGCCAAATGAAAATTGGAGTTTGGTAACTCCAAATCAGCATAAAACAAATTTCTTGAAATAAGCCTCTAGGATCTTTCTAGATTTTTTTTTCTCCTAGTTCAATGAAATGTAGAAAGCGTAGGGCTGAACAGATTTGATAGAGTTAAGTTTCCATGATCAACTGATAAGTCTTCGACATGATCATTTAAACTACTGCAAGCTTCTCAGTCAGTTGAAGTCCTCTCGTGAGCGATCATATAAGGGGAACATTACCCACGTATGAAAACTGAAAGTTATTTCCTTTTATGAGGATAATATTGGACCCTCTGCGAGAAAAGGAAATCTGCGATTATGCATGATCACGAAGCTTAAAATTAATTGTATCTATACTGCGGAAGAGAACGATTACATGCATTATCCCAAATCTCTTCCAAATCCTCAAGTCTAAGGCCGTCTTGCAGCGGCTTGATTAATACAAAGATGAGGGTAACAGGTAACATAAATAGAACAGATGAAATTATCTGTTCTGAATACCATCATGTATACAATGTTCCACTCAGCGTCGGCCATCGCTACTTCCAATACAGAGTGGTAACATTTCGCCTTATGACTCATATAAAAGCTTCATTTTCGTAAAGTTTGAAATTATTCCTTATCGACTCACGTTTTTGGTATGGCGTCAATATCGAGAACGTTGAATGCCTGTTCAGGAAGAGTTGAAAATTTCTCCAGAAGGGTAGTGAGTGAGTGAGGAAGAGGCTTCAAGGTAAACACCCACTAGTTCTTTATAGAAAAGATGATGCAGAACCTACCAAACTGCTTCCTGCCCAATTTGTATAAAGGCGGGCGCCAGCGATCGAAAACACAAACTCTCAAGAATCTAACACAAACTGGACTTCAACAGAAAAAAAATCATCTACGAAGTAAGACCGTGTAAGGTGAGTAAAGAGACCTCTACAGTTTGTGTAGGTATATTTTAACTGTTGATGAAACTGATTGGAAGCGTTGAGCCAACTTTAACATGATTCACCTTAAAGAAAAATTTAAAAGGAAGAGGACAGTAAAACATAGGCTGATATTCAGGGATCTAAGGCAAGATCATTTGTGGCCAATTTTACATAATTTACCTTGAAGAAATTTAAAAAGAAAAGGAAAATAAAACTTGGGCATTGCTAGACCATTTGTGGCCAAATTTTACATAATTTACCTTGAAGAAGAATAAAAAGGAAGAGTGCAATAAAAAATAGGCTGATTTTTGGGGATAAATTGCAAGATCATTGGTACGGACGTTTGAACAAACCCTTCTCTTTAACTTGAAACTTACTCTGGAGTGAAAAACCAAAATGACAGTTACAAAAACATCGCCTTAATCAATCAAAGAGGAACATATTATTCTTTAAAAAAAGAATTATAGCAAAACAACTTTTTCAGGGTTTAATATGGCGTCTCGATTTCGAAAGGTTGCTATTCAAAATGTGGGCCTTTAAACTTCCCCTTATGAGATAAATAACATATCCCTTTATTTCATGGCTTGACTTAGACTTAAATATCCAGTGACTTAAATATCCAATTTTAGAGCAAGTTAAAGAAAGCCATTAAGACCTTTTACCTGCAAAAGCTTTTTAACTCTTTGTATGTAATTTTTGTATTTCTGCATCTTCTTAGTGAACATTTTTATATTTAGTTTTTGCTATCTATGTAGAGTTGAATTTTTTAACATTTAATTGTAATGGGTGATTGAAAACTTTTATATTGATAATTGTGCAATATAAGTCAATAAATTATTATTATAAATTATCAGACAGGTTCGAATTTCTATATCATTTTTTAGTTATCTTTTTCTATTTATTGTCCAGACAATATTGAAATGGCATTCAAGTGTGGGTTCCTGTTCGCTGCCATGTTTACATTAACGGTCCTAAGCTCGACTGGTTTCGCGGCAAGGTATTCAAGTGTGGAAATCATCATGCGAATTTTCTTGGAACCCTCTCGCGCTAGCGCTACCAAAGAGGTAAAATGTATGAGTTTTTCCCGCATTAATGTTACGCAATTTTTGAGATTTCTGTAATTTATTTCGTATTCTAGTTACCTAACTCAAGAAAACGTTCATCTATACTCAAATCTATATTTTACAGATGCTTAACGTCTACAGTTTCATAGCCTCAAACAATGATTTAAGCGAGACCGCTCAAAGACTTGGAGATGCCAACACGCAAGTTTGCGACTCAAACAAGGTACTTCCTTGTACAGTGTATGATTTACAGTATATAACGAGGTGGTAAATGTTATAAGTTGTAAAAACAATGTTATTCTGTTTACCTTCGAAACCCAATCGCAAAATACCCTCAAACCTAAGGCGGATAAGGCAGACCTCCTTTGGTAAGTATTCCCAACAACATACCGAATAAGGCAGAACTCTTTTGGTAAGTATTCCCAACAACACCGCCTAAGCATAACTTTACAGAAACAACAAAAATACTGAAGAACACAAAGGGAGTATCCGTAACTTTTTGATACCTGTCCGCTCTATGGGTGACAAGCCTTTTACTTAGGTAAGGGTTATGGAACTACAAAAAAAGCTTATTGCTTTGGACATTTCTCTCTTTAAAGCAAAGAAAAGACAACCTTACCATTGCTTATGCCAAGATGAAAAGCTTCATGAATCCAGTGTTCATGGCGTACTCCTATGAAGTAGCACAGACACCCCAGAACAAGATGCTGAAAGATCTGCTCTTGAACGTCAGCCAGCACCTGAACAACACGGTGATGAGATTGCGCCATGTGGTGAGAATGCGAAATGATATTTTTATCAACAAGCATAGGGGTTATGAAACTTGAAAAAAAAAAAAAACAAGCAAACAAACATAAAAACAAAAATAGACGAAATAAAGGTTTGTTTCTTTTCGTGGCGAATTCGTGGCGAACTAAAGAACTTGAAGTAAAATTTGTCGAACCCTCTATTCCTAATTGTGTGTCTGTTCTGCCTCTGAAAGTTCATTCCTTACCTATTTAGTTACTTATTTACTTATTTATTTTTACGTCAGGACAGACTTATTAAATTCTTAGTAGCTAATGTCATTGTTTTGCTTACGTTTCCGAGAAAAATTCATATGATTCAAATGTCCTAATGATACACTTTGTTGCCAAAATTTCAGCTAAGGAAGAATTCATATCCAGTACCATCGACACCCACATCAGTTCCTGAGGCAAACCTGGACCAGAAATCTCGAAATTATTTGACAAACTTTGTGGTATGTTGCGTGTTTTCATTCAGTGGAACGATTTTTCAAAGTTCTTACCATGTAAAGACATACTATAGAACGCAAATATGAGCCTAATGAGAAGAGAAATTAAGAATTTTACCATCCCAATGGGGGAAGGTGGAATGGGCTCATTGAAAAGGTGAATAGAAAACTCCACTGCTTCGAGATCATAGTTAATACGAGCCCTAGTATGAGCACCAAGCAAAAGAAAAGAGCAGTACCGTATCGTCATCCACATTCTTTTTGTTCAATTTGTAAAGACTACAGCTAATAATAATGATACGCTTTCATACCTCAACCCGTTGTACTTAAGTATGATAAATTCTAACGACTATCAATATGTATATGTCCACTAATGTGGTTCCAGGTTCAAGAAATATCTCTGTAACAGATAATTAATGGATAATCAACCCGTTGTACTTAAGTATGATAAAGTCTAACGACTATCAATATGTATATGTCCACTAATGTGGTTCCAGGTTCAAGATATATCTCTGTGATAGATAATTAAGTATTTAACTTTTATTTTTCAGACCGGAACAATTACTGACGACATGGTGAAGAGGTATCGTAACTATGTCATCCTCTACACCTTGAAAGATGTTATCCAAGAGGTTTTGAATCAGTGCTTGTGGCGAGCTAATGCAACCAGAAACCAACTTGTCCTTCCATAGTAGAGTACTAAATTATTACAGATATTGCAAACTTTAATAACAGAAAATTTTAAGAATCGTTTAAGAATCTAAGTAATATAGTAATAGAAACTTTCGGTAGAAGTAGTGTCTTCATTATAGTTCATGCATATACTTAGTTTAAAATCTTCATTAGAAAACTCTCTTCTTAGGATTTAGCATTTTTCTTAATCTTAAATCAGACTTACGTTAAGAGACACCTGCGTGTTGCGTGAGTGTTAAAGTGCACTCATTATAGTACTTATAGTTTGAATATATCAACAAAGTTGAAATGGTAAATTGGCCACCGTTACGACGAAGGGCTAACGCTCGAAACGTCAGCTTTTATAATCGTAACGGTGGCCAATTTACCATTTCAACTTTGTTGATATACTCAAATTATTTCGTTACCTCCACCGACGCAGCCCCAAACAGTTTCTTTAAAAACTATCAGCCTTTATTCAATAGTACTTATAGGATTAGTAAGTCCATATTGAGATTATCATTTTGTTACTGAGGAGGATCAGTGGATATGTATATCTGTAACAGATAATACTGTAACAAGGTAATGCTGGATACAATCGTGAACGCGTTGTTGTTAAATTAACAATAAACTATCAGGAAAAGAAAAAATAAAGTTAGTTTTTCTTCACTAATTAGTAGTATACCAGGGATATGTGATAGAAGGGATGATCTTGAGATTGGTTAATACAAATATCACTGGGTCTTCTTCATGTGTAGGAAGTCGGGGTTCAGACGTAAACATCTCGAAATATCTATTAAGGAACGACAAAGTTGTCACCCAAAACACAATGATCACTTGTGGTTGTAATAGATAGACGTCATTATTCCTCTCGTAACGAACATGGGAGAAAAGAGAAAAACCTGATTCCTAGAATGTATCGAGCTCCAGACTTTCTGATTCCGTCCATTTATGCTCTACAAATGAATTGCAGAGAACTTTACTTGACAAATAGATTGATGTTGCAGTACGTCTGTTCAGTAATAGACAGTTATGCTCTACAAATGAACTGCAAAGAACTTTACTTGACAAATAGATTGATATTGCGGTACGTCTGTTCAGCAATAGACACTTTTGCTCTACAAATGAACGGCCGAGAACTTTTCTTCACAAATTAATTGATATTGCCGTACGTCTGTTCGGCTATAGACATTTGTGCTCTATAAATAAACTGCAGAGAACTTTAGTTGACAAATAGATTTGTGTCGCCGTACCTCTGTTCGGCTATAGACATTTGTGCTCTATAAATGAACTGCAGAGAACTTTACTTGACAAATAGATTTGTGTCGCCGTACCTCTGTTCGGCCATAGACATTTGTGCTCTATAAATAAACTGCAGAGAACTTTACTTGACAAATAGATTTGTGTCGCCGTACCTCTGTTCGGCTATAGACGTTTGTGCTCTATAAATGAACTGCACAGAACTTTACTTGACAAATAGATTGATGTTGACGCACGTCTGTTCAGCAATGGACAGTACTCTACAAATGAACTGCACAGAACTTTTCTTGACAAATAATTTGATGTTGACGTACGTCTGTTCAGTAATAGACAGTCATGTTCCACCAATGAACTGCAGAGAACTTTTCTTGGAAAATAAATTGATGTTGCCGTACGTCTGTTTAGCAATAGACATTTGTGCTCTACAAATGAACGACCGAGAACTTTACTTGACAAATAGATTGTTGTTGCCGTACGTCTGTTCGGTAATAGACATGTATGCGCTACAAATGATTTTGAAAAACCTGCGATATTGAATGCAAAGGGATTGCCACGGCAGACCTTTCATAGAGATCCTGGACCCTAACTGGAGGACTTGGAGATTGATATAAGCCAAAAGCGTGTAAGCAACTTAAGTCAATTTGAGTAATTATAATCGGCTGGACCCCTACCTTACCATCATTACAGTCCCTTTTTTTATATATTATGAAAGATGAAACTCTGCCTTTGGTAATCGTCTTAGTTAGAACGGAACTTCACTGCCCATGGATTAATGATGGCTGCTTAAATAAAATTGGAAATCGATAAAGGCTGATAGTTTCTAAAGAAACTGTTTGGGGCTGCGTCGGTGGGGGTAACGAAATAATTTAAATATATCAACAAAGTTGAAATGGTAAATTGGCCACCGTTACGATTATAAAAGCTGACGTTTCGAGCGTTAGCCCTTCGTCGGAGCGAAAATTGGAAATCAACACGTTTATCGGTGACGATGAAAAACAATATTACATTCATTAATTTAAGAAAACAATTGTTAGAACATAATTTCCCGGTTTTGCTTTCAAAGGCAAGTTCAATGAATTAAAACTATAAACCTACAAGGGAAGCTGATTTAGACGCAAGAAAAGGAATGTACTTGTGTACTAAGCTCATTTCAACCCAGCATTTAGAAAATCAAGTTAAAATGAAAGTCTAACCTCTAAATTTTATTTAATTCATAAAAACACCAAACCTTTTACGCAAGGGCTTAGACACACTCGCGGAAGTTGAAATAGTCTAAAAAAAGACTATGTAGTGGGGAATGTTCCATTACGTGCACATGTACCATACATGTACACTAAATGCTACCAGTGTGCTCTATGTTAATCATTTTTTTATCATTTTTCTTTTCTTTTTTATCGTCTCATCTGCTTTTTCTGGTCGTGATCTTTTTTCATCACAAGGTTATCTCGCCGTTAAGACCTAACTTCTTTTATATAAATATGTCTAGGAGGAAGTACTTCTCCTTCCGCGAAATGTAAATTCCATTATTTATTTATTATAATTGATAAGATTTATGAATGCGCTGAATTCTACTCTCGTATACAATACAAACTTGTCGTTCATGTAACGAAAAGTCACCAAACAGGACATAGTTAATTTCTTTACATCACTGCTCCTATCCTAATCCTTGTTATTACGAAGAACAGGGGATGTTTTTACTTCATCCACGTCAGTGACAAAGTACTCATAGATCACCTTTAAGTAATCAGGGGCCTAAACCCATAAAAAAACGACTCATTTCCGCGATAACGGCTCGTTTTGTTCATCAAATGTCATGAAAATAAAAATAAGTCAACGCATGGTAGTACAACCCGTAGGGGCCCCGCAGGCGCTTTTATTTAGATATGTATAGTTATCTATCAATAAGGATAAATTACAACGAACATCATTGCTTCGTTTTTTGTTCTCCTAAACAAGATTCGTAAGATATTTGTTGTCATGCTCTTCTTTTGCCTGATCGCAGTTACGAAAGGAAAGTTGTCTCCCTTTTACCAGGAACTTTGGTAATGAAAGCAATACTGCGCTAAACGAGGTCGACTAATCCATCCCGTAAAATCCCGAGTGTGATCGACTAAAATAGAATGTTTCCTGCGTAGCCCGCCACTTTCAATGGACTTTTCAGTTTTTTTCTGATTCTTGTAAACTGACAAATAACATTTGACCCATGGCAAATAATTGTTCAACAATCTACATGGAATTTAAAGCCATTCTTATTCTCAGAAAGAAATAAATGCTTTTATTTATTGTAAATCCATGAAGTCGTATTTTCTTTTTTTTTTAAAGCAAATTGTTCAACAATCTCCATGAATTTAAAGCCATTCTTATTCTCAGAAAGAAATAAAATACTTTTATTTATTGTAAATCCATGAAGTCGTATTTGCTTTTTTTTTACAGCAAATTGTTCAACAATCTCCATGGAATTTAAAGCCATTCTTATTCTCAGAAAGAAATAAATGCCTTAATTTATTGTAAATCTATGAAGTTGCATTGGTTTCGAAGAGTCAAAATTGATACATACCAGACGTACGAATAAAAAGTCAGTTCAATTCAAAACGAATGGATCGTTCGACTTCTACGGAAGGAATGGTTAACAAAGTACAAATAATACAAGTTTATGAATTCAAAATGATATCATTTACAGAGCGAACAAACGAAATGAGTCATCCGGAATATGCCTGAGGTAAGACAATACCGAAAGGAAGCAACGAGGACCTAGCATGGAAAAGGAGAATACGGACAGCAAATGACGATTATAAAAAAAAAAAAACTCACATGGACCGACTACATTTTTCAAGATGCAGGAAGAATCAGCATGTCACTGTTTATCTTTTCTTATAACAAATTCGATTCAAAATATCGTTTTCCCGCCTTTTAACTCTTTATTAAAGTACATTTTAAGTGTTCTCTTGTACCTTTTCCTCCACTTTTCTGAAAGCAGATGTTTACCTTTGTTAAATCACGGATGACGAAGACTCATTATCAAATACTCACTGCTTATCACCTCTCAGAGGCGGGCCTAGATAATCGTACTAGAGCATACCAACAAACAATGGCCAATAACAAACAAAAAACGCTGTTTTGTAAGCACCTTAAAGTCACTGAATTAAAGGAGATATATTCGGCTAGTCGTAACCCTCGGGACTGACAGTTAATCCAATAACTCGTTCTTTATATGTTACGATACATGATATAAAACGCTTCTTACATCACAATCTTCTGGTGACGATCCTCTAATTTCGAAAGGAACTTTACCGCTAATGAATCACAAATGAAAACTTGAAAATAAAAATACAAAACGGAAACCTTTAAGTTTGGTGAGGATGAAAAACGGCATTCCACTCCTAAATTGAGGAAAACCGCTTAGAGCATAACCTCCAACTTATACATGGATATGCTTTCGACGGATAAGTAATATAAACCTACATGTACGAATAAGTAGCGAGAGGCGAGGCAAGAAAGCCTTCTTAGCTGTTCTCAGCAAGGCATTTAGAAGTGAAGTTCAAAGGAACGTTTGACCTCTTCATGTAATAAAACACGCTAAAATGCCACGCTTTTCACGCATGGGTTGAGAAACAATTGCGGAAGTTATGACGAGAATTCTATAAAGGGACTGGTATCTCTCACAAACGCGTCTTACGCTTAGAACGTTCATGGTACAGTGATGATCGTCTTTCTTCATGATTATTTTACTCGTAGAGGGTACTCTTACTATCGTAGCCTACTTTTTTATTTTTATCAAGAAAGTAGAACTCATACAAAGTCAATTCTCTGCCTCTTAGGATTTAAGATTATCAATAGAGCACTAGAAATTCATTCAAAGGATAAAATCTACCCTCTTAAACAGTGAAATTATCTCTTGATGTAGCTTCAAGTCAGCAAATTGGACATACTGGTCATTCCTTCAGTTCAGACTTTTGCCCAGTCCTTTACCTATCCTTGATACATTACTGAGAATAGTGACAAGGTACAAATAGTTGGCATACCAACAATCAAGGCCTAAACTTATAGACTAATGACCCATTTCCGGCTGGGTTTACCCCTCAAAGGAGATGAAAATAAAGTTACGTCAACACGGAAGTCACATGGTAAGCATACTATCATTCAACCAGTAGGTTCCGGCGGGCACTTTAACTGTAAGAAATTTCAAAGATACGTCTAACTAAACAACGGATAAAACGCTATCCTGTGGATAAGTGTTAACAAATTGTACTATGCAATCCAACGGATAGAGATTTATCCAGCGGATAGCGTTACCCACCCGTCGAACTACCGAGGCCAGCCAAATAATCTATCGATACTATAAATCATGATAACTTAAAAATGACATTATTGCTTCTCTTTTTGTGCTTCCTCTCTCTTAACCTCTATGATGATATAAGATACGTAAAATATTTGTCATTCTTTTCTTTTGCCTAATAGCCGTTATAAACGGAGCGTTTCTTCCTTTCTTCTCAGGAACTTTGATAATCGGAGCACTACCGTTCAGAAGGCGGAAGCAGTAAACGAGGTCGACTTGCATATTGAAAATTCGGGATTGTGACCGATCAAATTGAAGGAGCTCTACAGTGTTCGGGATCTTCAATTTCTAAACCGATAGACAAAATTTATTTGATCCACAGCAAGAAAATTTTCAATATCCTTCAAAGGACCTTTTTGCCTTGCCTTTACAGTCAATTTAAAATGATGAATCTGTAAAATTGTCTTTTGGTTTCGCGAAGTCGAAATTACTGCATTTCAGACATAAAGTACAAAACTAATCAATTTAATACAATAGGGATGGATCGTTCGACTGCTCGGAACAGTCTGAAGGAACAGTTGACAAAGTTAAAAAAAAAAAAAAAAACAGCAGGCGAACGAAGAAATTTTTAAAGAAAATGGGTCATCCGAAATATACCTGATGAAAAAAGCTTAACTAAAAGATGATGTAAACTAATAAAACAGCTTCCTGTTCGTTTTGTATAAAAGGTAGTCGAAACGCGCTTCACCTTCAACCTATTCTAGACACAGCTAAAGAAAACAACACAAGATACTGAATCAGAGACGTTTATCTGGTTGAGATACTTAAAAGAAGAAAAGTAAGTTGCACTGATCATTGTGAATAAGAGGTGGCATTGCTGGGCTCCTTCAACCCTCTGTGACGAGAAAAGACGTAGATCTAGTTTGATGCACATTTCGCCAGAACATTCGTAACTTTAGTGGTTCCCAGACACCTCTAATTTTAGTAGTTCACGACGATGTTAACAGAACGTACATTCCAAAACTTTGCATTCCAAGAGGTTTAAAAAACACCTCTGAAGGTTTATTTAACTCATTTTCCATTAAGCAGAAGAGATGATTTTATCCACCTCTGCTTCAAACACATCTAGACAAAATGCGACCACAAACCACTGGGAAGACTGGGAACTAATTGGCAGCATAAGTTTCTGCGCAAATTAGTTCCTCAAATGTTTGGTAAAACATTGCAAGTGCCGCGTTAACTGAATCATTTCACTTACTACAGGAAACTACGCTGACTTTTTTAACAACTTTTTTGGTTTACTAGAGATGGAATTCTGCAAGTCCTTCTTCTCTGCCATATTCATGGTAACTGCAATGAGCTCCGTGACTTGGACGGCTCCGTTGAGCTATCGACCTAGTGATACTGAAATTGTCGTCCGACTGTCACTTATGCCAACAAGAGCTAACACCACGAAAGAGGTAGGACATCAAAATATCATTCTTAAAGTACTTCACTGTTAAGCTGCTTAAGAAACAGTGCTTGCAAAGTCGTTTAGTGTAATCTATTGCTAATTTATCTTCAGATGTTGAAGGTCTACCAATTCATAGCTTCTAACTGGGATCTAAAGGAGACGCCCCTAGCTCTTGGAGTGGCTGATACACCAGTATGTTCCTCAAGTCTGGTAAGTATTGGGAACTTTAAAGTTTTTTATCTCCTGAAAGTTAGATAAAAATTTTTAAACGGTTTAACATACATTTTACTGATCTCTTTTACGCGCACTTCCTGGCTTTGTTTTAAAAAAAAAATACTTGAGCCCGTAAACATGTGTGTAAAACTGAGTAACATTTTGACGATAGCTCATTACAGAGAACACCATAGTAAGATAAAATGCGTGGCAGAACTTGCGTTTCTGTAAGTCACTGGCACTAAAACATATTAAACATTTGCATAATTTCGGTTTTTTTCATTTATTTTTAGCAAAAGAAAGACAACCTCTCCATTGCTTTTATGCAACTTCACAACTTCATCCATCCGCTATATCTGGCATACTCAATTGAAGAAGTAAAAGGATCTCAGCACAAAGTGTTGGCGAGTGCGCTCAGAGACACCAGTTTTCACCTGAATAACACGGTGTGGAGAGTGAGACGTGCGGTAAGTTACCTTCATAATGAAAGGAACTTATAGCTTGATCTCGTTAAGACTTTACTCCACTTATGGCCGCGATATTATGGCGTTTGAGAGAGAAAACGAACATTCAAATACTAAACTAGTTTGGGCACACATGAACTGAGAGTTGACCAAGATGGACCAAGAATGGCGAGCCTAAAAATAATTGTGTAGAACAGTTTAATCCTCCAACGTAAAGAAAGAAATTGCTTTTTTCCCTCACAAAACTGTTACTCACAATACTACTATTCCGCCCTTAAAACTGATAACTAAAAGAAGTTTTAAGGAAGCAGGCCTTGTCTTTTTTTCCTTTCTTAATCTGGAAAACTGATAATTCTCTTTTTTTTTAATTCACAGATAAAGAAAGCCGGTTCTTCAATTCCCACTGTTCAACACATCTCAGAGGCGAGCCTGGATCATCATACCAGAACTTACCTACAAGCGATGGTCAATAGCAAACGAGTGGTAAGAAAAAAAAAACATCCATCTTAGGTACTCCTTCAACTTTAAAGCGAAATGAAAAGTAAGATTTGACATTTTCAGTGATCATTGAAACTTGAAGAGAGACACTTTATCTTATCAGGGCCCGGAATGTTAAGAAAGACAGTCCGCAGGTGATATTTTTCATACGTGCTTAATATGCACCACTGAACTTTCAAGGTACTTATCTTGCTTATTTCAAAAGCTGCCAAACAAAAATTTTAGGACTTGGAAAGGTTATAAACACTATCACAGTAACAACCAGAGTAAAGAACAACAAGAATAAAGTAAATATATATTCACGAGATTTTAATAAAAAGTATTGTTTTCTCTTTTTCTGTTGCAGACTTTAACCATAACTGACGATGTGGTGAAGACTTACAGGAACTATGTCATTCTGTACACACTGAAAGATGTTCTCATTGATGCGTTGACTTGTGTCTAAAGCTATTTATTACTGAACAAATTGCTCTCTGGAGAAGCAAATTTTTCACTTATGACTTGCATTGGAAGACTGACAGATTTCTCCAGATCTCTCAATGTTTGCGTAATTAAAGATTGGTTTTTTTTTAGAAAATTATATAAAGAAATCGTAGAGGAAACTAAGAACATTATTCATTTTTCTACAGGAGCAGTGCCTAACGATGGTTATAACTTATGGTTAACAGATAAGGGGATTGACCTTTTTAAAGCTTTTAATTCATGTATCAGTATTCATAAACAAAAATCTTCAATGGTACAAAAAAGTTTATTCATTCGAAACGGTACCTTAGTTATGACTCAGGCAGTGGAGCGCTCTGTAAAAATAGAAAGAAGCATTTTTCGAAGTCCATATTGAGACTGTTATTCACCGTGTTACTGATGATAATCAGTGTACTATGTTGATCTTTTAAAGATTTACCTTTAAAATATTAAGTGTAACTGTATACGAGATGTTGTTAAATTAACAATAAAGCGCTGAAAATTAGAGATTCAACGGGTGATACATTTTCCTAACAAACGTTTTGATACTTTATTGGTATACGTCAAAAAAATTCACAGAAGCCTTACTTTCTCTCGTTCACAACTGACCAAGAAAAAAAGTAGCAGCGAGGAGCAAAATGCATTCAGATTTGAGACAACCAAAAAATACAGTGAGGAAATAGACGCTAAACTCCTCTGAAATTTAGTCATCATCCAACGTATTTTTATCGGGAATTACTGTTCATTTCCATGCCTCTATCCTCAAGACCACGAATAGGACTGGTAGATTTTATTTACAAACCACTCTTCTATACATAGCATTCAAGTAGATTATCTTTAAGTAGTCAACGGCTACACAAAAAACACAATGGTCCACTTCCTGTATTAAATGTCTCTATTCTCTATCAGGTCAAACAGATATAACATTAAGTAAATACGGGATTTATCTTCTTGATCTTTTATACTTCATTTCATTTACATATTTATATTTGCTTATTTATTGATTTGTGTGCCTATTTTCATTTAAACAAATAAGTTATTTGTGCGGTACCTTAAATAAAGTGAAAACCTATCTCCAAGTTGGAAAATAGGAAGCAGGACTTACTAAAATCCTACTTAACCAAGAAAAGGTGCTACTAGATTTGGAAAAAGATTTAAAAATAGAGAAACGAATGATAAACTGGAATAAAGAAAGCGTAAGGACTGGAACTGTGTTATTATGATCTCTAACCTTGACTGGAAGACTTAAAGATAAATTCTAAAGCGCTGACTCCTTATCACGCACATAAAGTCAAACTGAGTGAACACATTTGCATAAACCCGAAAGCGACCATCAAATTTGCCACTCTTCTCTTTGATAAATTATGATACATGTTATGAAGTGCTTGTTGTCACACTCCTCTTTCGGTGATCGTCTAAGTAATAACGGAACTTTAACGTACATGGACATTACGGAAGCTTTACTAAAGCCGGACATCTACACCTTTACCGGTGAAGATGAAAACAGATTGTTAATGCATCGATTGAGGAAATCAAAGATTAGAATATAATTTTCCCGGATATGCTTTCAAGGGAATGCTATTATTAACTCAAAGGCAAGGATGGGTGTCTCGTCAGCTGTTGCTCGCCTAGTATTCAGAAATTCAAGTTAAAACGACCATTTGACATTTTGATATTTCTAGGACGCACAAACGTCACGGTTTTTCAAGGGACACTCTTAAGAGAGTCATAAATGTCTCGTCTGTGTTTTGTAGCAGCGTCTAGCACACTACACGAACATGCATACCATGCATGAACGGTACAGGCTACAGATCCGCTCTGTTTTTATTTCTTATTGTGTTTTTGTTTTGTTTTTTGTTTTCGTGAAAGGTCGTCGTCGGTTCACATATGGTTTTTCACCGTCATAGCCTATTTTTTGATTAAATCCAGAAGGAAGAAATAATGCATTCCCGATAATCAAAGTCTATTTTCTCTCTCTTAGGATGGCAAATTGTAAATAATGAACGACAACACTCAGTCAAAGGATAAAATTGAAGCCATCTGTCCATGCAACGTCAAGTCACCAAATGGGATATATAATTGAAGCCATCTGTCCATGCAACGTCAAGTCACCAAATGGGATATATTGCTCATGTCTTAAATCAAGATAACTGCTTCTTGACGTATTCCTTGTTCTTACTGAGAAGAGTGACAAAGTACAAATACATCGCATATTAGCAATCAAAGGCCTAAACCCATAAACTAATGACCCATTTCCGGTGATAACGGCTGTTTTCGTCTCTCAACTGACGTAAAAATGAACAGTTACGTCAACACAGAAGTCGCATCGTAAATATATCAAGTGAACATTTAACTTAAGGGCCCCGCACGCCCATGAATAAAAAAACATTCAAATATACGTTCAGCTAGACACCAGACACATCATCTATAGATGATGATACATAACAATAAAATCATCGCAGCTCTCGTTCTTGTTCTTTTCTTCTAAGCTCTATAATGATGTAAGATTCGTCAGCTATTTGTTGTCACGCTTTTACTTTTCCTGATTGCCGCTATGAACGCAGCATTTCTTCCTTTCTTCCCAGGAACCTTCATAGAGCATTACCGTTAAGGAGACGGAAGCGATAAACGAGATCGACTTGCAAAGAGAAATATCTGTGATCAATTAAAATAAAGATCTCCCGGATGCCCTCTTTTCCAGGGGCTTTTAGAGTTTCGGGATTTTTGTAAACCGATACAGAGAATTTAGTTGACCCAAAACAAGTACAATTGTTAACAATCTATCAATGGATTGTATTGCCATTTCCATTTACACTGTAAAATAAAGGGTTTCGAGGAGTCAAAATTACTACATACCAGACATAACATACAAATTCGATTTGATTCAACAAGGATGGATTGGTCGCTTGCGAAGGAAGGAACAGTTGTGCAAGTTCAAAAAAGATACAGGTTCATAAATTCAAAATGATGTCACCCACGGAACGAATGAACAACGAGTTTTTGTAGAGAAAATGAGTTTACCGGAATACACCCGATTAAAAAACGGCTCGACGAAAAGATGATGCAAACCAGTAAAACAGCTTCCTCTTTGTTTGATATAAAAGGCAGTTATAACGCGCTGTCTGCTCAAATAATTCTAGACACAGCAAGAGAAAACAACGCAAGATTTTTAACCAGAGAAGTTTCTCTGTAACAGATACTTTAAAGGAGAAAGGTAGGTTGTTTTGAGTGTCAGTTTTTTTAGCAGAATTTACAATCCAAAGCTTTGCTTCGAAGAGGTTAAAAAATGAAACACTCCTTTCATTTGCCATTCTAAAAGCAACCATGAACCGTTGGGAACCAATTAACAAATTGGCTACTAAGGTTTCTGAAATCAATTCCTCAAAAGTTTCGTTAAAATATACGAGTGCTGTGTTAATGAAAAGACTAGAAGTAAAATTATGAGGTGGTTAATGTTAAAAGAATGTATGGTCGCAAACTGTTTTAGAGAGGTCTTCAAAGAACACTTTCACAGGCATGTTTTGTTCATTTACAATTCAGCACAAGATATGATTTTACCCATCTTTGCTTCAAATAAGTCTACACAAACAGCAACATTAACCATTGGGAACTAATACACGGATAGGCTACTCAGGTTTTTTAAATCAAAGTTTGGGTAAAAGAATACGAGTGCCGTGTAAAGTGAATCATTTCTCATACTACTAGAATACGCTGATGTTTCTAACAATTTAATTGGCTTACTAGAAATGGAATTCTGCAAGTCCTTCTTCGCTGCCCTTTTCATTGTAATGGTAATGAGCTCAGTGACTTGGACAGCTCCGTTGAGTTACCGACCAAGTGATGCTGAAATTGTCATCAGGCTGTCACTTATGCCAACCAGAGCTAACGCCACGAAAGAGGTTGGATATTAAATACTATTCTTAAAGTACTTCACTGTTAGGCTGCTTGTGAAGCGACGCTTGCCAACTTGCTTATCGTAAACTATTGCTATTTTATCTACAGATGTTGAAAGTCTATCAATTCATAGCTTCTAACTGGGATCTAAAGGAGACGTCCTTGGTTCTTGGAGTGGCTGACACACCAGTATGTTCCTCAAGTTTGGTAAGTATTGGGAACTACAAGTTTTTTATCTACTTTAAGTTAGATTAAACCTTTTAAACAGTTTAACATCACATTTTGCGATTTCTTTTACGCACACTTACTGGTTCCGTTTTCAAAATAACTACCTTAAGCCTGTAAAACAAGTGAGTAATACCAAGTAAAACTTTGACGATATCTCATTATGAAGATCACCAGAGGGTAATAAAATGCATGGTAGAACTTGAGTTTCTGTAAGTCACTGGCACTTTAACATCATTATTCAACATTTGCATAATTTCGGCTTTTGTAAAATTCTCTTCAGCAGAAGAAAGACAACCTCTCCATTGCTTTTATGCAACTTTACAACTTTATCCATCCACTATATCTGGCATACTCATATGAGGAAGTTAAAGGATCTCAGCACAAAGTGTTGGCGAGTGCGCTTAAAGACACCAGTTTTCATCTCAATAATACGGTGTGGAGAGTGAGACGCGAGGTAGGTCACTTCCCCAAGGGACTTATGTTTTGATCTGGTGAAGACTCTTCTTCACTCATGGCAGAGAGATTATGGCTGAATACGGTTTTATAGAGAAAACGAACATTCAAATACTAACTTTCTTGGGCACACAAAAACCAAGAGTGGACCAAGATGGAACGACAATAACATAGGATTACACAGTAATGGACTGCAAATAACCAGCCTAAAAATAATTGCGTCGAACAGTTTAACCCTCCCATATGCATGAAGAAATTGTCTTTTTTCCTTCACGAAACTCTGGCTCACAATACTGCTGTTCCGCCTTTAAAACTGAATGCTAATGTAATTATAAGTAAGCAGGCCTGGTTTGTTTTCTTGTATAAATCTGAAAAACTGGTGTTTATCCTTCTTGAATCACAGATAAAGAAAACTGGCTCTGCAATACCCACTGTTCAACACATCTCAGAGACAAGCCTAGATCATTATACTAGAGCACACTTACAAGCAATGGTCACTAACAAACGTGTGGTAAGAGAAAAAAAATCCATGAGAAATACATGCACTCCTTCAACTGTAAAAATTGGATAGGATCTACAATTTGACATTTTCAGTGAGCGTTAGATCTAAAAAGAGACTCTAAATGTTGTCAGGGCCTGGACTATCGAGACAATCGGCAAGTCTTATTTTTCATATGTTCCTTGCATGCGTCATTTTACCTTCAAGGAGTATAATGCTAGAATTTGGAAAAGATATTTGCAATTTTTAACTCCATTACAGCAACGACCTTAAAAGAGTAAAGTGAATATATATGCACGAAATCAACGATATGTATTTTTTTACTTTTGCAGAGCTTAATCATAACTGACGATGTAGTGAAGACCTACAGGAACTATGTCATTCTGTACACATTGAAAGATGTTCTCATTGACGTGCTGACTTGCATCTAGAGCTATTTATGTGATTGAACGAAATGCTCTCTGGCAGAGCAAATTACACACTTATGACTTACTTTGGATTCTTAGAGGTTTCTCGAAATCTCTTAATTTTTACGTATTTAAGATCTGTTTATTAAAAATTAATCTAACGAACTGTAGAAGAAGCTCAAAACATTATTTATCATTCAACAAGAGCACTGATAATTAGAGGATAACAGTTTAGGGATTCACTTTTTTAAAGGTTTTAATTAAATTATCATTATTCATGAATAGAAATTTTTAAAAAGCATAAAAAGGTATATCTGTGGAATAATTCGAAAAGTACCTTAGCTATGACTTAGACAGTGGTGGGCATCATTTTCCTGGCTTAGTCTTTTTGAGCCCCTTTTTCTTGAATCGACCGCATGCTCTGTAAAAATAGAAAGAAACATTTTTAAAAGTATATATTGAGACTATTATTCACCGTGTTACTGATTATAATCAGTGTATATGTTGATCTTTTTAAGATTTACTTTTACAATATAAGTGTAACTGCAGACGAGATGTTGTTAAATTAACAATAAAGCGTTGAAAAATAGAGATTCAAAGTGTGATACATTACTAGTATACGTCAAAAAACTCACGAAAGCCTAACCTTCTCTCCTTCACAACTTACCAAAAACAAATATGGGAGCGAAAGGCAATATCCATTTAGATTTGAGACAACCAACAAAGACAGTGAGAAAATAGAGGCTAAAGTCTACTCAGTGTCTAAAAAATTTGGTCATCATACAATATATTTTCATAAGCAAATTAACGCTTATTTCCATGCCTCTGTCCTCAAAACCACAAGTGGAACTGGTAGATTTTATTTATAAACAACTCCACTACTCATAGTATTCAAGTCGATTATTTTTAAGTAGTCAACGGCCGCAGAAATGTCACTTTTCTTAATCAAGTCAAATAGACATAAAGACAACCGGTTAAGTCAATACAGGATTTATCTTCTTGATCTTTTATACTTCATTTCATTTACATATATATATTTGTCTATTTATCGATTTGTGTGTCTATTTTCATTTAAACAAATAAGTTCTTTGTGTGGTACTTTAAATAAAATGAAAACCTATCTTCAAGTGTTATTATGACCTTTATCCTTAACTGCAAGACTTAAAGACGAATTCTAAAGCGCTGACTCCTTGTCACACACATTAAGTCAAACTGAGTGAACATATTCGCATAAACCCAAAAGGGACCATCAATTTGCAGTTCTTGTCTTTAATAAATTATGATACATGTTATGAATTGCTTGTTGCCACACTCTCCTTTCGGTGATCGTTTAATTAAGAAATGAACTTTAACGTACATGGACATTATGGAAGCTTTACCAAAGCCTGATATCTACACGTTTACCGGTGAAGATAAAAAAAAACTAGCAACCATAAACGCCACGATTTTTCAAGCAAAGGCAGGGATACGTACACTTAAAAAAGTCTCATCTGTGTTTTGTAGCAGCGTCTAGCACACTACATGAACATGCATGCCATGCGTAAACAGTACAGGGTACAGATGTGCTGTTTTTATTTATCATTATTGTCTTTTCTTTTTTTTCGCGAGAGCTCGTCGTCAGGTCACATATGGTTTCTCACTGTCATAACCTACTTTTTGATTAAATCAAGAAGGAAGAAATCATCCGTTCGAGATATTCAAACTCAATTTTTTCTCTCTTAGGATGGAAAATTGTAAATAATGAATGACAACATTCAAAGGATACAGTTGAAGTCATCTGTCCATGCAACGTCAAGTCACCAAATGGGATATATTGCTCATGTCCTTAATTAAGATAACTGCCTGAGGGGACCCGCACGCCCATGAATGAAAAACATTTCAAATATGCGTTAAGCTAGACACCTGACATATCATCTACAGATGATGATACAAAACAATAAAATTATCGCAGCTCTCATTCTCATTCTTTTCTTCCAAGCTCTATAATGATATAAGATTCGTCAGCTATTTGTTTTCACGCTTTTACTTTTTCTGATTGCAGCTATGAACGCAGCTTTTCTTCCTTTCTTCCCAGGAACCTTGATAGAGCATTACCATTAAGGAGACGGAAGCGATAAACGAGATCGACTTGCAAAGAGAAATATCTGTGATCAATTAAATGAAAGATCTTCCGGATGCCCTCTTTCCCAGGGGCTTTTATAGTTTCGGGATTTTTGTACACCGATAAATAGAATTTAGTTGACCCAAAGCAAGTGCGTTGTTAACAATCGCGCCATTCCCATTTACACTGTAAAGCAAACGTGTTTTTCTTAATAAATCAGGAAATCACATTGGTTTCGTGGAGTCAAAATTACTGCAAACCAGATATAACATACAAATTCAGTTTGATTCAACAAGGATGGATTGGTCGCTTGCGAAGGAAGGAACAGTAGTGTAAGTTCAAAAGATGCAGGTTTATGAATTCAAAATGATGTCACCCACGGAACGAATACGAATGAACGAAGAGTTTTTGTAGAGAAAATGAGTCTTCCGGAATACATTCGATCAAAAAAGAAGCTTGACGAAAAGATGATGCAAATCAGCAAAACAGCTTCCTCTTTGTTTGGTACAAAAGGCAGTTATAACGCGCTCTTTGCTCAAATAATTCTAGACACAGCGAGAGAAAACAACGCAAGATTTTTAACCAGAGAAGTTTATCTGCCACAGATACTTCAAAGGAGAAAGGTGAGCTGTATTGTGTCACAAATTTGAGTAGAATTTACGATCCAAAGCTTTGCTTCGAACAGGTTAAAAATAAAGACTCTCCTTTCATTTGCCATTCTAAAAGCAACCATGAATCTTTGGGAACCAATTAACAAATTGGCGACTAAAGTCTCTAAATCAATTCCTCAAAAGTTTGGTTAAAATGTACGAGTGCTGGATAAATGAAAAGACTAGAAGTAAAAGTATGAGGTGGTTAATGTCGACAGAATGTGCGATAGCAAACTTTGTCACATACGTCTAGACTAACAGCAACCATGAACCATTGGGAATAGACGGGTAGGCTACTCAAGTTTTTAAAATCAAAGTTTGGGTACGAGAATACGAGTGCCGTGTAAATTAAATCATTATCATATACTACAAGACACTACGCTGATGTTTGTAACAATTTGTTTGGCTTACTAGAAATGGAATTCTGCAAGTCCTTCTTCGCTGCCCTTTTCATTGTAACTGTAATGAGCTCAGTGACTTGGACAGCTCCGTTGAGTTACCGACCAAGTGATGCTGAAATTGTCATCAGACTGTCACTTATGCCAACCAGAGCTAACGCCACGAAAGAGGTTGGCTATTAAAATACCATTCTTAAAGTACTTCACTATTAAGCTACTTGTGAAACGATGCTTTGCAACTTACTTATCGTAAACTATTGCTATTTTATCTACAGATATTGAAGGTCTACCAATTCATAACTACTAACTGGGATCTAAAGGAGACGTCCCTGGCTCTTGGAGTGGCTGACACACCAGTATGTTCCTCAAGTTTGGTAAGTATTGGGAACTACAAGTATTTTATCTACTTTAAGTTAGATTAAACCTTTAAAACGGTTTAACAGCACATTTTGCTGATCTCTTCCACGCACACTTACTGGCTCCGTTTTCAAAATAACTACCTTAAGCCTGTAAAACAAATGACTAATACCAAGTAAAACTTTGACGATATCTCATTACGAAGATCACCATAGGGTGATAAAACGCATGGTAGAACTTGAGTTTCTGTAAGTCACTGGCACTGTAACATAATTATTAAACATTTGCATAATTTCGGCTTTTGTAAAATTCTCTTCAGCAAAAGAAAGACAACCTCTCCATTGCTTTTATGCAACTTTACAACTTTATCCATCCACTATATCTGGCATACTCATATGAGGAAGTTAAAGGATCTCAGCACAAAGTGTTGGCGAGTGCGCTCAAAGACACCAGTTTTCATCTCAATAATACGGTGTGGAGAGTGAGACGCGAGGTGGGTCACTTCTACAATTAACTACTCCCTCATGAAGGGACATATGTTTTGATCTGGTGAAGACTCTACTTCACTTATGGCCGAGAGATTTTAGCGGAATACGGTTTAGAAAGAACACGAACATTCAAATACTAACTTTCTTGGGCACACAAAAACCAAGAGTGGACCAGGATAGACTGTTTACACAGAAATGGACTGCAAATAACAAGCCTAAAAGTAATTGTGTCGAACAGTTCGATTCTCCTAGATGCATGAAGAAGTTATCTTTATTCTTTCGCGAAACTCTGACTCACAATACTGCTGTTCCGCCTTTAAAACTGAACGCTAATGTAATTATAAGAAAGCAGGCCTTCTTTGTTTTCTTGTGTAATTTGAAAATTCTGGTGTTGATCTTTTCTTGAATCACAGATAAAGAAAAGTGGCTCTTCAATACCCACTGTTCAACACATCTCAGAGACGAGCCTGGATCATTATACTAGAGCATACCTACAAGCAGTGGTCAATGACAAACGTGTGGTAAGAGAAAATAGATACGATGAGAAATACATGCATTTCTTTAACTATAAAACTGGATAGAATCTACGATATATCATTTTCAGTCAGCGCTAAATCTAAAAAGAGACTCTTAATGTTGTGAGGGTCTGAACTATCGAGACAATCGGCAAGTGTTATTTTTCATATGTTCCTTGCAGGCGTCATTTAACTTTCAAGGAACTTAATTTTAGCATTTAGAAAAGATATTTACACTTTTTAACACTATCACAGTAACAACCTTAAAAGAGTAAAGTAAATATATGTGCACGAAATTTTAATCAATAATATAATCTGTTGTACTTTTGCAGAGCTTAACCATTACTGACGACGTGGTGAAGACTTACAGGAACTATGTCATTCTGTACACACTGAAAGATGTTCTTATTGACGTGTTGGCTTGCATATAAAGCTATTTATGTTGATGAACGAATTGCTCTCTGGCAGAGCAAACTATTGACTTATGACTTACACTTAAAGATTTCTCGAAATCTCTTAATGTTCACGTATTTAAGATTTGTTTATTAAAAATTAATCTAACGAAACTGTAGAAGAACTGAGCTCAAAACATTATTTATCATTCAACAAGAGCACTGATAATTTGAGGATAACAGTTTAGGGATTCACCTTTTTTTTAAAGGTCTTAATTCAATTATCATTATTCATAAATAGAAATTCTTAAAAAGTATAAGAAGGTTCAGTTTGAGGAATAGTTCGAAAAGTACCTTAGCTATGACTTAGGCAGTGATGGGCATCATTGTCCTGGTTTAGTCTTTTTGAGCCCCTTTTTATTGAATCGACTGCATGCTCTGTAAAAATAGAAAGAAACATTTTTTAAAAGTCCATATTGAGACTATAATTCACCGTGTTACTGATTATAATCAGTGTATATGTTGATCTTTTAAAGATTTACTTTTATAATACAATGTTTTACTGCATACGCGATGTTGAAAAAATTAACAATAAAGCGTTGAAAGGTAGAGATTCAAAGTGTGAATCATTACTGGTGTACGTCAAAAATATTCACGAAAGCCTTACTTTCTACCGTTCGCAACTAAGCAAAAACAAAGATGAGAGCGAAGAGCAATATTCATTCAGATTTGAGACAACCAACAACGACAGCGAGAAAATAAGGTCTAGACTCGGGCCGAGTCTAAACATTTGGTCATCACACATATTTTCATTGGGGAATTACTGTTCATTTCCATGCCTCTATCCTAAAGATCACGACTAGTACTAGTACTGGTAGATTTTATTCATGAACCACTCCACTATTTATGGTATTCAGTCAAGGCGAATATATTAAGTAGTCAACAACCACCACAAAACACAATGTCCACTTCCTGTAATAAATGTCACTTTTCTCAATCAAGTCAAATACACATAAACCTCGGGTCGATAGGAGATTTTTCTTCTTGTTCTTTTAAATTTCACTTATTTTGCCATGTTTTATTGCCTATTTATTGATTTATGTGCCTATTTTCATCGCAACAAATGAGTTATCTGTGTGGTGCCTTAGGTAAAGTGAAAACCTATCTCCAAGTTGGGAAATAAGAAGCAGGACTAACTAACCACTTACATATCCGAGAAAAGGTGTTCCTAGATTTGAAAGAAGATTTAAAAAGAACAAACAAATGACGAACCCGCAATAAGAAAAGCGGTAAGGACTGCAAATGTGTTGTGATTATCTTACACCTTGACTGAACGACGTAAAGATCAACTCTAAAACTGTGAATCGTCATGAGAAACACAACGGCAATTTGACTGAACACATTCGAATAAACTCAAAACTGAGTAACAATTTGCAGTCATGTTATAAAGTACTTATTATTCTTCTTCCGGCGATCGTTTAAGTAAGAACGGAACTTTAACGTTAACCGGATACCTGCACGTTTACCGGTGAAGATGAAAAAAGATAATGCATCGATTGAAGAAAACAAAGATTAAAGCATAACTTTCACGGATATGCTTTCAAGGGATTGGTATTGTCAATAAACATATCACTAAACAACTAAACACAAGAAAGGGATTTCCTGTTAGCTGTTTTTCCGATATTATTCAGAAAATCAAGTTAAAACAACATCAGATTTGACCTTTTTTAAATTTTCTAGCGTACAAAAAACTCTGCGCTTTTTGAGCAAAGGCTGGGATACACTTGTGAAATTCATAACTGTCTCCAACGGACTCTATGTGTTCTGTAGCAGCGACTAGCACACCACACGAAAATGTATACCATGCGCGAATAGTTCATGGTAACGATGCGTAGTTTTTATATATCACAATTGCGCTTTTCTTTCGTGAAAGGTTGTCGTTTGGTCCATATTATTTTACCTGCATATGGTTCTCTCACTGTCATAATCTATTTCTTAATTACATCAAGAAGGAAGAAGTCATCCGTTCGCGATATGCAAAGTCAATTTTCTCTTTTTTAAGGATAGTAGATTGTAAATAAAGAACGACAAAATTCATGTGCTCATGTAGAGTCAAGTCTCCAAATAGGATATATCACTCATTTCTTTGATTCAGGCTATTGCCCCTTTGACTTATTCCCTGAAATTACTAAGAAGAGTGAAAAAGTACAATTAGATCGCATATTAGCAATCAAGGACCTACACTTATAACCAAATGACCCATTTCCGGTAATAACGGCTGGTTTTTTCTTCAAATGACATGAAAATAAAGTTACGTCAACTTAGAAGTCGTTAGTAAATAAATCAAGTGATCACTTAACCCATAAGTCCCCCGTGCGCGCTTTAATCAAAAAAATTCAGAGATGTGTTTAGCCAGACACCAGACAGATCATCTATCGATAACGATACAATACTGCGAAATTACTGCATTTCACATTCCTCTTGTTTTCTTCCAAGCATTATGATAAAATAAGATACGTCAGATGTTTGTTGTCATGCTTTTATTTTGCTTGATCGCCACTATCGCCGCAGCGTTTCTTCCTTTTTTCCCAGGAACCTTGATAATAGGAGCAATACCGTTGGGGAGACGGAAGCGATTAACAAGGTCGACTTCTAGAGAAATATCAGGATTGTGACCAATTCAATGAAAGATCTCCCGGATGCCCTGTTTTCCAAGGGCTTTATAGTTTTCGGGACTTTGTAAACCAATAAGTAGAACTTAGTTGACCCAAGTACTTTGTTAATAATCTATCGATGGAATGTATTTCCATCCCATTTACACCGCAAGATAAACTCGTTTTTTTTTCTAATAAATCTGTGGAATCGCGGAGTCCAAATTACTGCATACCAGACATAACATACAAAATAAATTTGATACAACAAGGATGGACCGCTTGCCTGCTACGGAAGGAACAGTTAACAACGTTCAAAAGGTTTATGAATTCAAAATGATGTCATCCACGGAACGAATGAACCACGAATTTTTGTACATGATGATGCCAAACAATGATACAGCTTCCTCTTCGTTTTATATAAATGGCAGTTATAAGGCGCTGTCCCTACAACTAATACAAGACACAGCTAGAGAAAACAACGTAAGATTTCGCATCAGAGACGTCTATCTGCCAGATATATTTAAAAGGAGAAAGGTACGTTGTATTGTGTGCTTAGTGTTAACAGAATGTACGATCGCAAACTCCGTTTAAAAGAACACTTCCATATGCATGTTTTGATTATTTACCATTCAGTATAAGAGAAGATTTTTCCCAGCTTTGCTTCAAAT
This sequence comes from Stylophora pistillata, assembly GCF_964205215.1. Taxonomy (NCBI): domain Eukaryota; kingdom Metazoa; phylum Cnidaria; class Anthozoa; order Scleractinia; family Pocilloporidae; genus Stylophora; species Stylophora pistillata. The sequence goes on along the minus strand of NC_142519.1, from coordinate 26,579,005 downwards.
AAGGCTAGACTAACAGCAAACACGAACCATTGATAACTAATAGATGGATTGGCTACTGAAGTTTCTGAAATCAATTCTTCAAAGTTTAAGTAGAAGAATACGAGTACCGTGTTACATGTAGTTGAATCATTTCACATACTGCAGGACTCTACGCTGACTTTTCTAACAATTCGCTTTGTTTACTAGAAATGGAATTCTGCAAGTCCTCGTTCACTGTCCTATTCTTAGTAACTGCAATGAGCTCCGTGACTTTGACAGCTCCGTTGAGCTATCGACCAAGTGATACTGAAATTGTCATCCGACTGTCACTTATGCCAACCAGAGCTAACGCCACGAAAGAGGTAGGAGATCCAAATACATTTATATAGTACTTCCCTATTAAGCTGTTTGCGAAAGGATGCTTGCAAAGTTGCTTTTATAACATAACTAAAGAAAAGCGCGCGCTATGATTGGTTAATTCAGCATCTACTATTTGCCCATGGGTGTATGCTGCTGACGTGGGCAAATGCTAAGACTATTTTACCGCGCGCGCTTGTTTTTTCTGATCAGGTAAGATTTTTTAAATAAAAGGGAACTCTTGTTACAATGTATCAATGTTATGTTATAAAACAAATGGTAAACACCAAAGTTTGTTCACAGTTCTGCTAAACTCTTTCACCGGTTGTTGGATACAGACCTTATAAAGAGGATTTTGTTCGATATTTCTGGAAGCGTAATTGAACTTTATTGAGTTGCTGGTACGCAGTTGTTATGAATGAATTTTCGCGAGCTTGTTTTCTCTTGTCATGAAAGACTACACGAGCATTTTTTTTCGATGTAGCTCAATAAGTTATGTTATAAAACAAATGGTGAACGCCATAGCGTGCACTATTGAGTTATGGATGCACTTGGGAGGTTTGCTAAGCACTCAAGAAGTTAGAGTCGCACTCGGCTATCGCCTCGTACGACTCTTACGCTTCTTTCGTGCTTAGCAACCTCCCGCGTGCATCCATAACTCAATAGTACACGCTATGGCGTTTACCATTTGTTAAATTCTGTAAACCATCGCCATTTTATCCACAGATGTTGAAGTTCTACCAATTCATAGCTTCTAACTGGGATCTAAAGGAGACGCCCCTGGCTCTTGGAGTGGCTGACACACCAGTATGTTCTCCAAGTCTGGTAAGTATTGGGGACTTTTTTAAAGTTTTTTATCTACTTTAAGCCAATTTAAAATTTTAAACGGTTTAACATCACATTTTAATGATCTCTTACTCACACATCCTAGCCCAGTTTTCAAAATAATTACTTCAAGCCTGCAAACAGGTGTCTAATACTGAATAAAGTTTTGACGATAACTCATTACAGAGATCATCCTAGTATGACAAAATGCGTGGCAGAACTTGCGTTTCTGTAAGTCACTGGCATCATAACATATTAAAAATTCATATGATTTCGGGTTTTTTTACTCTTTTTAGGAAAAGAACGACAACCTTTCCATTGCCTTTATTCAACTTTACAACTTTATCCATCCACTATACCTGGCATACTCCTATGAGGAAGCTAAAGGATCTCAGCACAAAGTGTTGGCAAGTGCGCTCAGAGACACCAGTTTTCACCTGAATACTACAGTGTGGCGAGTGAGACGCGAGGTAAGTTATTTTCAAAATAAGAGATTTATCTTTGATCTCGTGAAGACTTCATTTCACTTATGGCCGGGATATTAAGGCGGAAAACAGTTTTAAAGATAAAACAAGCATTCAAATACTAACTTGCTGGAGCACAAAAAAACCAAGAGTAAACCAGGATGGACCGAGAATGGCTTAGGATCATAGACAACAGGGGCTGCAAATAAGAATAACAAGCCTAAAGGCAATTGCGTCGAACAGTTTAATCCTCCCAGATGCACGAAGAAATTGTGCTTTCATTTTCCTTCACGAAACTCTGACTCACAATACTGCTGTTCCGCCTTTAACAGTGACCTAGTTATAAGTAAGCAAGCCTTGTTTGTTTTCCTTAATAAATCTGAAATACTTATGTTTATCTTTTGTTGAATCACAGATAAAGAAAACTGGCTCTTCAATTCCCACTGTTCAACACATCTCAGAGGCGAGCTTGGATCATCATACTAAAACATACCTACAAGCGATGGTCAATAACAAACGCGTGGTAAGGGAAAAAACATCGATGTGATTTACATGTATTCCTTCGACTGTAAAACTGGATAGAATCTAAGATTTGACATTTTCGGTGATCTTTGAAACTTGAATAGAGACACTATTGTCAGGGCCTGCAAAATCGAGACAGTTCGCAACTATTATTCTTCATATGTTCCTTCAATGCATCATTTAACTTTGAAGTTACTTAATTTTAGCATTTGCAAAAAATAGTTATAATTTTTGACACCGTCACCGTAACAATCTTAAGTGAATCTACATGTACGAAATATTAAATCAACAATGTTCTTTTTTCTTCCTTTTTGCAGAGCTTAACCATAACTGACGATGTGGTGAAGACTTACAGAAACTATGTCATTCTGTACACATTGAAGGATGTTCTCACTGACGTGCTGCCTTGCATCTAAAGCTATTCTGTTACTGAAACAATTTCTCTCTGGCAGAGCAAATTATTCACTTATGACTTGCATTGGTACACTAGATTTCTCGAGATCTCTTAATGTTTACGTATTTAAAGATTTGTTTTTTTACAAATTCATCTTAAGAACTGTTGAAGAAACTCAAAACATGATGAACGATTTAACAAGAGCACTGCCTAAAAAAAGATAGATATACATTGAGGATAACAGTTTAGGGATTGAAACTTTTAAGATTATAATTCAACTATCACTATTTATGAAGAGAAATTTTTAAAAAGTACAAAATAAATTATCTGAGGAATGATTCGAAAAGTACCTTAGCTATGACTCAGACAGTGGAGGGCATACTTGTCCTGGCTTAGTCTTTCTGAGCCTCTTGTTTTTGTAAGCTCTGTAAAATAGACAGAAATGTTTTTAGTAGTCCATATTGAGACTATTATTCACAGTGTTACTGATTATAATCAGTATATATGTTGATCTTTTAAAGATTTACTTTTACAATATAAACTGTAACTGTATACCATACGTTGTTAAATTAACAATAAAGCGTTGGAAAATTGAAATTTAAAGTGTGGCCTATTTTTCCAATAAAATTTTATACCTGACCGACGTACGTCAAAACATTCACGAAAGCCTTACTTCCTCTCGTTCACAACTGAACAAAAACAAACATAGGAGCGAAGAACAATATGCATTCAAATTTGAGAAAACCATTAAAGGTAAGGAGAAAATAGAGGCTAGAATTCTCTGAAATTTAGTCGTCATACAATGTATTTTCAGCGGCAATTACTGTTCATTTCCATGCCTCGATCCTCAAGATGACAAGAAGGACTGGTCGACTTTTAATAAACCACACTACTATTCATACTCAAGTCGATTATCTTTAAGAAGTCAACGGCCACTCAAAAAAAAACAACAACAGCAGTCTACTTCCTGTAATAAATGTCATTTTTCTCAATCAAGTCAAATAGACATAACGTTACGTCGATACGGGATTTATCTTCTTGATCTTTCATACCTCATTCATTTACTTGTTTACACTTGTCTATTTATCGTTCTATGTGCCTAATTTCATTAAAACAAATAAGTCATTTATGTGGTACCTTACAAAAAATGAAAACCGCTCTCCAAGTTGGGAAATAAGAAGCAGAGCTGACTAACGTCCTACATATCCAAGAAAAGGTGTTCCTAGAATTGCAACCAGATTCAAAAATAATAAAAAAAAGAAACAAATGATGAATCGAAATAAAGACTGGAACTTGTCTCATGATCCTTAGCCTTTACTGGACGACTTAAAGATTAATTTTTAAGACGCTGACTCCTTTTCACGCACATAAAGTCAAACTGAGTGAACACAATCAGATAAACCCGAAAGTGATATCAATTTTGCAACTCTTGTGTTTGATAAACTATGATACATATTATGAAGTGCTTGTTGTCACACTCTTCTTCCGCTGATCGTCTAAGTTAGAACGGAACTTTAACGTACATGGAATACTAATGGACGCTTTACCAAAACCGGATATCTACACGTTTACCGGTGAAAATGAAAAATAATTGTTAATGCATCGATTGAGGAAAACAAAGATTAGAACATAGTTTTCCCGGACATGCTTTCAAGGGAATGGTATTATTAACTTAAAGATAACACTAAACAATTAGATACAGGATGGGGGTGTTTTGTCAGCTGTTTCTCGCCCAGTATTCAGAAATTCAAGTTAAAACGACCATTTGACCGTTTAATATTTTCTAGCCCGCGCAAACACCACGATTTTCAAGCAAACGCTGGGATACACTTAAGAAAGTCATGAATGTCTCGTTTGTGTTCTGTAGCAGCGACTAGCATTCTACACGAACAGGCAAACCGTGCGTGAACAGTTCAGGGTACAGATGCGCTCTGTTTTTAATTCTCATTTCTGTGTTTTTTCTTTTTTTTTGTGAGAGGTCGTCAGGTCACATATGGTTTTTACACCGTCATAACCTATTTCGTATTATATCAGGAAGAAAGAGATCATCCGTTCACGATATTCAAAGCCAATTTTCTCTCTCTTCGGAAGGTAAATTATTTATAACGAACGACAAAATTCAAAGGATAAAATTGAAGTAATTTGTTCATGTAGCGTCAAGTCCCCAAATGGGATACATTGCTCATGTTTTTAATTAGGTTACTCCCCTTGACGTATCCTTATTTTTACTGAGAAGAGTGACAAAGTACAAATACATCGCATATTAGCAATCAAGGGCCTAAACCCATAAACTAATGACCCATTTCCGGTGATAACGGCTGTTTTCGTCTCTCAACTGACGTGAAAATGAACAGTTACGTCAACACAGAAGTCGCATCAGAAATATATCAAGTGATCACTGAACCCGTAAGGGCCCCGTGCGCGCTTTGACAAAAACAATTCAAAGATGCCTGTAGCCAGACACCGCACAGATTATCTATCGGTGATGATACACAGCAATAAAATTGCATCTCTCATTCTCCTTGTTTTCTTCTGAGCTCTATGACGAAATAACATACGTCAAATATTCACTGGTGATTATCCTTCTTGAATCACAGATAAAGAAAACTGGCTCTGCAATACCCACTGTTCAACACATCTCAGAGACAAGCCTAGATCATGATACTAGAGCACACTTACAAGCAATGGTCACTAACAAACGTGTGGTAAGAGAAAAAAAATCCATGAGAAATACATGCACTCCTTCAACTGTAAAAATTGGATAGAATCTACAATTTGACATTTTCAGTGAGCGTTAGATCTAAAAAGAGACTCTAAATGTTGTCAGGGCCAGGACTATCGAGACAATCGGCAAGTCTCATTTTTCATATGTTCCTTGCATGCATCATTTTACCTTCAAGGTATATAATGCTAGAATTTGGAAAAGACATTTGCAATTTTTAACTCCATTACAGCAACGACCTTAAAAGAGTAAAGTGAATATATGTGCACGAAATCAACGAAGTGTATTTTTTTACTTTTGCAGAGCTTAATCATAACTGACGATGTAGTGAAGACCTACAGGAACTATGTCATTCTGTACACATTGAAAGATGTTCTCATTGACGTGCTGACTTGCATCTAGAGCTATTTATGTGATTGAACGAAATGCTCTCTGGCAGAGCAAATTACTGACTTATGACTTGCTTTGGATTCTTAGAGGTTTCTCGAAATCTCTTAATTTTTACGTATTTAAGATCTGTTTATTAAAAATTAATCTAACGAACTGTAGAAGAAGCTCAAAACATTATTTATCATTCAACAAGAGCACTGATAATTAGAGGATAACAGTTTAGGGATTCACTTTTTTAAAGGTTTTAATTAAATTATCATTATTCATGAATAGAAATTTTTAAAAAGCATAAAAAGGTATATCTGTGGAATAATTCGAAAAGTACCTTAGCTATGACTTAGACAGTGGTGGGCGTCATTTTCCTGGCTTAGTCTTTTTGAGCCCCTTTTTCTTGAATCGACCGCATGCTCTGTAAAAATAGAAAGAAACATTTTTAAAAGTATATATTGAGACTATTATTCACCGTGTTACTGATTATAATCAGTGTATATGTTGATCTTTTAAAGATTTACTTTTACAATATAAGTGTAACAGCAGACGAGAAGTTGTTGAATTAACAATAAAGCGTTGAAAAATAGAGATTCAAAGTGTGATACATTACTAGTATACGTCAAAAAACTCACGAAAGCCTAACCTTCTCTCCTTCACAACTTACCAAAAACAAATATGGGAGCGAAAGGCAATATCCATTTAGATTTGAGACAACCAACAAAGACAGTGAGAAAATAAAAAATTTGGTCATCATACAATATATTTTCATAAGCAAATTAACGCTTATTTCCATGCCTCTGTCCTCAAAACCACAAGTGGAACTGGTAGATTTTATTTATAAACCACTCCACAACTCATAGTATTCAAGTCGATTATTTTTAAGTAGTCAACGGCCGCAGAAATGTCACTTTTCTTAATCAAGTCAAATAGACATAAAGACAACCGGTTAAGTGAATACGGGATTTATCTTCTTGATCTTTTATACTTCATTTTATTTACATATATATTTGTCTATTTATCGATTTGTGTGTCTATTTTCATTTAAACAAATAAGTTCTTTGTGTGGTACTTTAAATAAAATGAAAACCTATCTTCAAGTGTTATTGTGATCTTTAACCTTAACTGCAAGACTTAAAGAAGAATTCTAAAGCGCTGACTCCTTGTCACACACATACAGTCAAACTGAGTGAACACATTCGCATAAACCCAAAAGGGACCATCAATTTGCAGTTCTTGTCTTTAATAAATTATGATACATGTTATGAAGTGCTTGTTGCCACACTCTCCTTTCGGTGATCGTTTAATTAAGAAATGAACTTTAACGTACATGGACATTATGGAAGCTTTACCAAAGCCGGATATCTACACGTTTACTGGTGAAGATAAAAAAAAATTGTCAATGCATCGATTGAGGAAATCAAAGATTAGAACATAGTTTTCCCGGATATGCTTTCAATGGAATGGTATTATTAACTTAAAGGCAAGAAAGGGGTGTCTTGTCAGCTGTTCCTCGCCCAGTATTCCGAAATTCAAGTTAAAACGACCATTTGACCTTTTAATATTTCTAGCAACCATAAACGCCACGATTTTTCAAGCAAAGGCAGGGATACGTACACTTAAGAAAGTCTCGTCTGTGTTTTGTAGCAGCGTCTAGCACACTACATGAACATGCATGCCATGCGTAAACAGTACAGGGTACAGATGTGCTGTTTTTATTTATAATTATTGTCTTTTCTTTTTTTTCGCGAGAGCTCGTCGTCAGGTCACATATGGTTTCTCACTGTCATATCCTACTTTTTGATTAAATCAAGAAGAAAGAAATCATCCGTTCGAGATATTCAAAGTCAATTTTCTCTCTCTTAAGATGGAAAATTGTAAATAATGAATGACAACATTCAAAGGATACAGTTGAAGTCATCTGTCCATGCAACGTCAAGTCACCAAATGGAATATATTGCTCATGTCCTTAATTAAGATAACTGTCTGAGGGGACCCGCACGCCCATGAATGAAAAACATTTCAAATATGCGTTCAGCTAGACACCTGACATATCATCTATAGATGATGATACAAAACAATAAAATCATCGCAGCTCTCATTCTCATTCTTTTCTTCCAAGCTCTATAATGAGATAAGATTCGTCAGCTATTTGTTTTCACGCTTTTACTTTTTCTGATTGCAGCTATGAACGCAGCTTTTCTTCCTTTCTTCCCAGGAACCTTGATAGAGCATTACCATTAAGGAGACGGAAGCGATAAACGAGATCGACTTGCAAAGAGAAATATTTGTGATCAATTAAATTAAAGATCTCCCAGATGCCCTCTTTCCCAGGGGCTTTTATAGTTTCGGGATTTTTGTACACCGATAAATAGAATTCAGTTGACCCAAAGCAAGTACGTTGTTAACAATCGTGCCATTCCTATTTACACTGTAAAGTAAACGTGTTTTTCTTAATAAATCAGGAAATCACATTGGTTTCGTGGAGTCAAAATTACTGCAAACCAGATATAACATACAAATTCAGTTTGATTCAAAGGAAGGAAGAAAGGAACAGTAGTGTAAGTTCAAAAGATGCAGGTTTATGAATTCAAAATGATGTCATCCACGGATACGAATGAACGAAGAGTTTTTGTAGAGAAAATGAGTCTTCCGGAATACACTCGATTAAAAAAGAAGCTTGACGAAAAGATGATGCAAATCAGCAAAACAGCTTCCTCTTTGTTTGGTATAAAAGGCAGTTATAACGCGCTGTTTGCTCAAATAATTCTAGACACAGCGAGAGAAAACAACGCAAGATTTTTAGCCAGAGAAGTTTATCTGCCACAGGTACTTCAAAGGAGAAAGGTGAGCTGTATTGTGTCACAAATTTTAGCAGAATTTATGATCCCAAGCTTTGCTTCGAACAGGTTAAAAATAAAGACTCTCCTTTCATTTGCCATTCTAAAAGCAACCATGAATCTTTGGGAACCAATTAACAAATTGGCGACTAAAGTCTCTAAATCAATTCCTCAAAAGTTTGGTTAAAATGTACGAGTGCTGGATAAATGAAAAGACTAGAAGTAAAAGTATGAGGTGGTTAATGTCGACAGAATGTACGATAGCAAACTTTGTCAAATACGTCTAGACTAACAGCAACCATGAACCATTGGGAATAGACGGGTAGGCTACTCAAGTTTTTAAAATCAAAGTTTGGGTACGAGAATACGAGTGCCGTGTAAATTAAATCATTATCACATACTACAAGACACTACGCTGATGTTTGTAACAATTTGTTTGGCTTACTAGAAATGGAATTCTGCAAGTCCTTCTTCGCTGCCCTTTTCATTGTAACTGTAATGAGCTCAGTGACTTGGACAGCTCCGTTGAGTTACCGACCAAGTGATGCTGAAATTGTCATCAGACTGTCACTTATGCCAACCAGAGCTAACGCCACGAAAGAGGTTGGCTATTAAAATACCATTCTTAAAGTACTTAACTATTAAGCTACTTGTGAAACGATGCTTTGCAACTTACTTATCGTAAACTATTGCTATTTTATCTACAGATATTGAAGGTCTACCAATTCATAACTACTAACTGGGATCTAAAGGAGACGTCCCTGGCTCTTGGAGTGGCTGACACACCAGTATGTTCCTCAAGTTTGGTAAGTATTGGGAACTACAAGTATTTTATCTACTTTAAGTTAGATTAAACCTTTAAAACGGTTTAACAGCACATTTTGCTGATCTCTTCCACGCACACTTACTGGCTCCGTTTTCAAAATAACTACCTTAAGCCTGTAAAACAAATGACTAATACCAAGTAAAACTTTGACGATATCTCATTACGAAGATCACCATAGGGTGATAAAATGCATGGTAGAACTTGAGTTTCTGTAAGTCACTGGCACTGTAACATAATTATTAAACATTTGCATAATTTCGGCTTTTGTAAAATTCTCTTCAGCAAAAGAAAGACAACCTCTCCATTGCTTTTATGCAACTTTACAACTTTATCCATCCACTATATCTGGCATACTCATATGAGGAAGTTAAAGGATCTCAGCACAAAGTGTTGGCGAGTGCGCTCAAAGACACCAGTTTTCATCTCAATAATACGGTGTGGAGAGTGAGACGCGAGGTGGGTCACTTCTAAAATAAACTAATCCCTCATGAAGGGACTTATGTTTTGATCTGGTGAAGACTCTACTTCACTTATGGCCCAGAGATTTTAGCGGAATACGGTTTATAAAGAACACGAACATTCAAATACTAACTTTCTTGGGCACACAAAAACCAAGAGTGGACCAGGATAGACTGTTTACACAGAAATGGACTGCAAATAACAAGCCTAAAAGTAATTGTGTCGAACAGTTCGATTCTCCTAGATGCATGAAGAAGTTATCTTTATTCTTTCGCGAAACTCTGACTCACAATGCTGCTGTTCCGCCTTTAAAACTGAACGCTAATGTAATTATAAGAAAGCAGGTCTTCTTTGTTTTCTTGTGTAAATTGAAAAATCTGGTGTTGATCTTTTCTTGAATCACAGATAAAGAAAAGTGGCTCTTCAATACCCACTGTTCAACACATCTCAGAGACGAGCCTGGATCATTATACTAGAGCATACCTACAAGCAGTGGTCAATGACAAACGTGTGGTAAGAGAAAATAGATACGATGAGAAATACATGCATTTCTTTAACTATAAAACTGGATAGAATCTACGATATATCATTTTCAGTCAGCGCTAAATCTAAAAAGAGACTCTTAATGTTGTGAGGGTCTGAACTATCGAGACAATCGGCAAGTGTTATTTTTCATATGTTCCTTGCAGGCGTCATTTAACTTTCAAGGAACTTAATTTTAGCATTTAGAAAAGATATTTACACTTTTTAACACTATCACAGTAACAACCTTAAAAGAGTAAAGTAAATATATGTGCACGAAATTTTAATCAACAATATAATCTGTTGTACTTTTGCAGAGCTTAACCATTACTGACGATGTGGTGAAGACTTACAGGAACTATGTCATTCTGTACACACTGAAAGATGTTCTTATTGACGTGTTGGCTTGCATATAAAGCTATTTATGTTGATGAACGAATTGCTCTCTGGCAGAGCAAACTATTGACTTATGACTTACACTTAAAGATTTCTCGAAATCTCTTAATGTTCACGTATTTAAGATTTGTTTATTAAAAATTAATCTAACGAAACTGTAGAAGAACTGAGCTCAAAACATTATTTATCATTCAACAAGAGCACTGATAATTTGAGGATAACAGTTTAGGGATTCACCTTTTTTTTAAAGGTCTTAATTCAATTATCATTATTCATAAATAGAAATTCTTAAAAAGTATAAGAAGGTTCAGTTTGAGGAATAGTTCGAAAAGTACCTTAGCTATGACTTAGGCAGTGATGGGCATCATTGTCCTGGTATAGTCTTTTTGAGCCCCTTTTTATTGAATCGACTGCATGCTCTGTAAAAATAGAAAGAAACATTTTTTAAAAGTCCATATTGAGACTATAATTCACCGTGTTACTGATTATAATCAGTGTATATGTTGATCTTTTAAAGATTTACTTTTATAATACAATGTTTTACTGCATACGCGATGTTGTTAAAATTAACAATAAAGCGTTGAAAGGTAGAGATTCAAAGTGTGAATCATTACTGGTGTACGTCAAAAATATTCACGAAAGCCTTACTTTCTACCGTTCGCAACTAAGCAAAAACAAAGATGAGAGCGAAGAGCAATATTCATTCAGATTTGAGACAACCAACAACGACAGCGAGAAAATAAGGTCTAGACTCGGGCCGAGTCTAAACATTTGGTCATCACACATATTTTCATAGGGGAATTACTGTTCATTTCCATGCCTCTATCCTAAAGATCACGACTAGTACTAGTACTGGTAGATTTTATTCATGAACCACTCCACTATTTATGGTATTCAGTCAAGGCGAATATATTAAGTAGTCAACAACCACCACAAAACACAATGTCCACTTCCTGTAATAAATGTCACTTTTCTCAATCAAGTCAAATACACATAAACCTCGAGTCGATAGGAGATTTTTCTTCTTGTTCTTTTATATTTCACTTATTTTGCCATGTTTTATTGCCTATTTATTGATTTATGTGCCTATTTTCATCGCAACAAATGAGTTATCTGTGTGGTGCCTTAGGTAAAGTGAAAACCTATCTCCAAGTTGGGAAATAAGAAGCAGGACTAACTAACCACTTACATATCCGAGAAAAGGTATTCCTAGATTTGAAAGAAGATTTAAAAGGAACGAACAAATGATGAACCCGCAATAAGAAAAGCGGTAAGGACTGCAAATGTGTTGTGATTATCTTACACCTTGACTGAACGACGTAAAGATCAACTCTAAAACTGTGAATCGTCATGAGAAACACAACGGCAATTTGACTGAACACATTCGAATAAACTCAAAACTGAGTAACAATTTGCAGTCATGTTATAAAGTACTTATTGTCACATTCTTCTTCCGGCGATCGTTTAAGTAAGAACGGAACTTTAACGTTAACCGGATACCTGCACGTTTACCGGTGAAGATGAAAAAAGATAATGCATCGATTGAAGAAAACAAAGATTAAAGCATAACTTTCACGGATATGCTTTCAAGGGATTGGTATTGTCAATAAACATATCACTAAACAACTAAACACAAGAAAGGGATTTCCTGTTAGCTGTTTTTCCGATATTATTCAGAAAATCAAGTTAAAACAACATCAGATTTGACCTTTTTTAAATTTTCTAGCGTACAAAAAACGCTGCGCTTTTTGAGCAAAGGCTGGGATACACTTGTGAAATTCATAACTGTCTCCAACGGACTCTATGTGTTCTGTAGCAGCGACTAGCACACCACACGAAAATGTATACCATGCGCGAATAGTTCATGGTAAAGATGCGTAGTTTTTATATATCACAATTGCGCTTTTCTTTCGTGAAAGGTTGTCGTTTGGTCCATATTATTTTACCTGCATATGGTTCTCTCACTGTCATAATCTATTTCTTAATTACATCAAGAAGGAAGAAGTCATCCGTTCGCGATATGCAAAGTCAATTTTCTCTTTTTTAAGGATAGTAGATTGTAAATAAAGAACGACAAAATTCATGTGCTCATGTAGAGTCAAGTCTCCAAATAGGATATATCACTCATTTCTTTGATTCAGGCTATTGCCCCTTTGACTTATTCCCTGAAATTACTAAGAAGAGTGAAAAAGTACAATTAGATCGCATATTAGCAATCAAGGACCTACACTTATAACCAAATGACCCATTTCCGGTAATAACGGCTGGTTTTTTCTTCAAATGACATGAAAATAAAGTTACGTCAACTTAGAAGTCGTTAGTAAATAAATCAAGTGATCACTTAACCCATAAGTCCCCCGTGCGCGCTTTAATCAAAAAAATTCAGAGATGTGTTTAGCCAGACACCAGACAGATCATCTATCGATAACGATACACTACTGCGAAATTACTGCATTTCACATTCCTCTTGTTTTCTTCCAAGCATTATGATAAAATAAGATACGTCAGATGTTTGTTGTCATGCTTTTATTTTGCTTGATCGCCACTATCGCCGCAGCGTTTCTTCCTTTTTTCCCAGGAACCTTGATAATAGGAGCAATACCGTTGGGGAGACGGAAGCGATTAACAAGGTCGACTTCTAGAGAAATATCAGGATTGTGACCAATTCAATGAAAGATCTCCCGGATGCCCTGTTTTCCAAGGCCTTTATAGTTTTCGGGACTTTTTGTAAACCAATAAGTAGAACTTAGTTGACCCAAGTACTTTGTTAACAATCTATCGATGGAATGTATTTCCATCCCATTTACACCGCAAGATAAACTCGTTTTTTTTTCTAATAAATCTGTGGAATCGCGGAGTCCAAATTACTGCATACCAGAAATAACATACAAAATAAATTTGATACAACAAGGATGGACCGCTTGCCTGCTACGGAAGGAACAGTTAACAACGTTCAAAAGGTTTATGAATTCAAAATGATGTCATCCACGGAACGAATGAACCACGAATTTTTGTACATGATGATGCCAAACAATGATACAGCTTCCTCTTCGTTTTATATAAATGGCAGTTATAAGGCGCTGTCCCTACAACTAATACAAGACACAGCTAGAGAAAACAACGTAAGATTTCGCATCAGAGACGTCTATCTGCCAGATATATTTAAAAGGAGAAAGGTACGTTGTATTGTGTGCTTAGTGTTAACAGAATGTACGATCGCAAACTCCGTTTAAAAGAACACTTCCATATGCATGTTTTGATTATTTACCATTCAGTATAAGAGAAGATTTTTCCCAGCTTTGCTTCAAATAAGGCTAGACTAACAGCAAACACGAACCATTGATAACTAATAAATGGATTGGCTACTGAAGTTTCTGAAATCAATTCTTCAAAGTTTAAGTAGAAGAATACGAGTACCGTGTTACATGTAGTTGAATCATTTCACATACTGCAGGACTCTACGCTGACTTTTCTAACAATTCGCTTTGTTTACTAGAAATGGAATTCTGCAAGTCCTCGTTCACTGTCCTATTCTTAGTAACTGCAATGAGCTCCGTGACTTTGACAGCTCCGTTGAGCTATCGACCAAGTGATACTGAAATTGTCATCCGACTGTCACTTATGCCAACCAGAGCTAACGCCACGAAAGAGGTAGGAGATCCAAATATATTTATATAGTACTTCCCTATTAAGCTGTTTGCGAAAGGATGCTTGCAAAGTTGCTTTTATAACATAACTAAAGAAAAGCGCGCGCTATGATTGGTTAATTCAGCATCTACTATTTGCCCATGGGTGTATGCTGCTGACGTGAGCAAATGCTAAGACTATTTTACCGCGCGCGCTTGTTTTTTCTGATCAGGTAAGATTTTTTAAATAAAAGGGAACTCTTGTTACAATGTATCAATGTTATGTTATAAAACAAATGGTAAACACCAAAGTTTGTTCACAGTTCTGCTAAACTCTTTCACCGGTTGTTGGATACAGACCTTATAAAGAGGATTTTGTTCGGTATTTCTGGAAGCGTAATTGAACTTTATTGAGTTGCTGGTGTGCAGTTGTTATGAATGAATTTTCGCGAGCTTGTTTTCTCTTGTCATGAAAGACTACACGAGCATTTTTTTTCGATGTAGCTCAATAAGTTATGTTATAAAACAAATGGTGAACGCCATAGCGTGCACTATTGAGTTATGGATGCACTTGGGAGGTTTGCTAAGCACTCAAGAAGTTAGAGTCGCACTCGGCTATCGCCTCGTACGACTCTTACGCTTCTTTCGTGCTTAGCAACCTCCCGCGTGCACCATAACTCAATAGTACACGCTATGGCGTTTACCATTTGTTAACTTCTGTAAACCATCGCCATTTTATCCACAGATGTTGAAGTTCTACCAATTCATAGCTTCTAACTGGGATCTAAAGGAGACGCCCCTGGCTCTTGGAGTTGCTGACACACCAGTATGTTCTCCAAGTCTGGTAAGTATTGGAAACTTTTTTAAAGTTTTTTATCTACTTTAAGCCAATTTAAAATTTTAAACGGTTTAACATCACATTTTAATGATCTCTTACTCACACATCCTAGCCCCAAAATAATTACTTCAAGCCTGCAAACAGGTGTCTAATACTGAGTAAAATTTTGAAGATAACTCATTACAGAGATCACCATGGTATGATAAAATGCGTGGCAGAACTTGCGTTTCTGTAAGTCACTGGCATCATAACATATTAAAAATTCATATGATTTCGGGTTTTTTTATTCTTTTTAGGAAAAGAACGACAACCTTTCCATTGCCTTTATTCAACTTTACAACTTTATCCATCCACTATACCTGGCATACTCCTATGAGGAAGCTAAAGGATCTCAGCACAAAGTGTTGGCAAGTGCGCTCAGAGACACCAGTTTTCACCTGAATACTACAGTGTGGAGAGTGAGACGCGAGGTAAGTTATTTTCAAAATAAGAGATTTATCTTTGATCTCGTGAAGACTTCATTTTACTTATGGCCGGGATATTAAGGCGGAAAACAGTTTTAAAGATAAAACAAGCATTCAAATACTAACTTGCTGGAGCACAAAAAAACTAAGAGTAAACCAGGATGGACCGAGAATGGCTTAGGATCATAGACAACAGGGGCTGAAACTCTCACTCACAATACTGCTGTTCCGCCTTTAACAGTGATCACTAACCTAGTTATAAGTAAGCAAGCCTTGTTTGTTTTCCTTAATAAATCTGAAACACTTATGTTTATCTTTTGTTGAATAACAGATAAAGAAAACTGGCTCTTCAATTCCCACTGTTCAACACATCTCAGAGGCGAGCTTGGATCATCATACTAAAACATACCTACAAGCGATGGTCAATAACAAACGCGTGGTAAGAGAAAAAACATCGATGTGATTTACATGTATTCCTTCGACTGAAAAACTGGATAGAATCTAAGATTTGACATTTTCGGTGATCTTTGAAACTTGAATAGAGACACTTACTATTGTCAGGGCCTGCAAAATCGAGACAGTTCGCAACTATTATTCTTCATATGTTCCTTCAATGCATCATTTAACTTTGAAGTTACTTAATTTTAGCATTTGCAAAAAATAGTTATAATTTTTGACACCATCACCGTAACAACCTTAAGTGAATCTACATGTACGAAATATTAAATCAACAATGTTCTTTTTTCTTCCTTTTTGCAGAGCTTAACCATAACTGACGATGTGGTGAAGACTTACAGAAACTATGTCATTCTGTACACATTGAAAGATGTTCTCACTGACGTGCTGCCTTGCATCTAAAGCTATTATGTTACTGAACGAATTTCTCTCTGGCAGAGCAAATTATTCACTTATGACTTGCATTGGTACACTAGATTTCTCGAGATCTCTTAATGTTTACATATTTAAAGATTTGTTTTTTTACAAATTCATCTGAAGAACTGTTGAAGAAACTCAAAATATGATGAACGATTTAACAAGAGCACTGCCTAAAAAAAGATAGATATACATTGAGGATAACAGTTTAGGGATTGAAACTTTTAAGATTATAATTCAACTATCACTATTTATGAAGAGAAATTTTTAAAAAGTACAAAATAAATTATCTGAGGAATGATTCGAAAAGTACCTTAGCTATGACTCAGACAGTGGAGGGCATATTTGTCCTGGCTTAGTCTTTCTGAGCCTCTTGTTTTTGTAAGCTCTGTAAAATAGAAAGAAATGTTTTTAGTAGTCCATATTGAGACTATTATTCACAGTGTTACTGATTATAATCAGTGTATATGTTGATCTTTTAAAGATTTACTTTTACAGTATAAACTGCAGTAAATGGTTTGAACCCGGGGGTAACATGTGAAGGTGTAGTCTGATCGTCCGGGTGAGTGTAGTCCTGAGAAGGACTGTTGTCGGTGGCAGTGACTGACGTTTCGACAACCTGTGCGGAAGTCATCATCAGAGTCAAGTGAGTGATTGTTGTCAGTAGAATGTTCTTATTCCAGTTCGTGTGAAATGATCGGTTGGTTTTGCCGTGATGTTATTGGCTGTAAGACTCAAGTGACGTAAGTCGTTCGTGATTGGTCTGTTTCGGTCTGTCGGTAAAGCTAGGTTGTTCTTTTTCGGTCGTTTGTGATGTTTATGTCGTGAATGAGTCGTTTGTATGGGGTGGGTAGTTGTTGACATCTGTTTAGGGGAGTCTGTTCTAAGTTAGTAAACCAGCTTTCCAGAGTCAGTCGTTGAAAATAGTCAGTGCTGTAGGTTAGGCATTGCGCAGAGTCCCAGTCAATGTTGTGGTTGGGTTACTGTTGTTATGGACAAAACTGACTATCACGACAAAATGAACGCACTAGTTAACGACAAACGAACCTACGAAGAACTCAAACGTGACCCAACTCCTGCCCTTCAACGTAAACTCAACAGTAAACTACTGACACTCAAGAAAAGGAACGCCTTTGACAACCAACGGTACTATCGACTGAGGTGCTCGGTACCACAGCCACCGAAACTCTACGGTTTGCCGAAACTACACAAACCTGGTTTCCCGATGCGACCTATTGTTTCTTTCTGTGGCTCTCCCACATACCAACTATCCAAGTACCTGACGACAATACTACAACCGCTAACCGACAAATCCAGACATAAACTACAATCCACTGAAGACTTCATTAACGCTACCAAGACTGTTCAGATACCTGACGACTACAAACTAGTGTCATTTGATGTCAAATCACTGTTCACAAGTATTCCACTTCAATTAGCATTACAATGCACTGAGACTGCAATCCGAAAATCTACCGAACCACTACCGCTACCGACAGACGACATCATGGACTTGCTAAACATTTGCCTAACGTCTACTTACTTTCAGTACAACGGTAAACACTACAAACAGTTACACGGCACTGCCATGGGGTCTCCAGTTTCTGTTGTTATAGCAGAAATTGTGATGCAGAACATCGAGGAACGCGCCCTTTCGACTTGCCGACAAACGATACCGCTTTGGTTACGTTACGTTGACGACACATTCACCGCCGTTCGACAGGACGAAATTGACGCATTCCACAACCACCTTAACGAACAAAACACTGACATACAGTTTACCAGAGAAGTCGAAGAAAATGGCAAACTTCCTTTTCTAGACTGCCTGGTAAGCCACAACGACAACTCATTACGAACGACAGTTTACAGGAAACCGACACACACCGACAGATTACTAGACGAGTCATCCTACAACCCTACATCACACAAAGCCACAACTATCAGAACTCTAACACGACGCGCACAACTAGTATGTGACTCGACAGACAGCTTATCCGACGAGAACAAATACCTTCACCGTGTTTTTACGAAGAACAACTACAACAACGACTTCATCCGACGAAACACTCACCGACCCACTACCACTACCGAAACAAACGACACCGCAACCCCTACGACTACAGCAACCATACCGTACATAAAAGGCATGTCTGAAAACATCTCGCGCATCTTACTACCCTTCAATATCCGCGTCGCCCACAAACCCATCACCACACTACGTCAGTTACTAACCAACGTTAAAGACAAAGACGAACCGAGGAACAGACAGGGAACGATTTATAAGATCAATTGTTCCGACTGCCAAGCCTCCTACATCGGTGAGACTGGCAGAAACCTCACAACAAGACTGACTGAACACAGACGGGCGACGAGGAAAGGTGATGTCAGCAATCACATTGCTGAACACCATCGACTTACCAACCACAACATTGACTGGGACTCTGCGCAATGCCTAACCTACAACACTGACTATTTTCAACGACTGACTCTGGAAAGCTGGTTTACTAACTTAGAACAGACTCCCCTAAACAGATGTCAACAACTACCCACCCCATACAAACGACTCATTCACGACATAAACATCACAAACGACCGAAAAAGAACAACCTAGCTTTACCGACAGACCGAAACAGACCAATCACGAACGACTTACGTCACTTGAGTCTTACAGCCAATAACATCACGGCAAAACCAACCGATCATTTCACACGAACTGGAATAAGAACATTCTACTGACAACAATCACTCACTTGACTCTGATGATGACTTCCGCACAGGTTGTCGAAACGTCAGTCACTGCCACCGACAACAGTCCTTCTCAGGACTACACTCACCCGGACGATCAGACTACACCTTCACACAGTATAAACTGTAGCTGTATACCATACGTTGTTAAATTAACAATAAAGCGTTGGAAAATTGAAATTTAAAGTGTGGCCTATTTTTCCAACAAAATTTTATACCTGACCGATGTACGTCAAAACATTCACGAAAGCCTTACTTCCTCTCGTTCACAACTGAACAAAAACAAGCATAGGAGCGAAGAACAATATGCATTCAAATTTGAGACAACCATTAAAGGTAAGGAGAATATAGAGGCTAGAATTCTCTGAAATTTAGTCATCATGCAATGTATTTTCAGCGGCAATTACTGTTCATTTCCATGCCTCGATCCTCAAGATGACAAGAAGGACTGGTCGACTTTTAATAAACCACACTACTATTCATACTCAAGTCGATTATCTTTAAGAAGTCAACGGCCACTCAAAAAAAAAAAACAACAGCAGTCTACTTCCTGTAATAAACGTCATTTTTCTCAATCAAGTCAAATAGACATAACGTTACGTCGATACAGGATTTATCTTCTTGATCTTTCATACCTCATTCATTTACTTGTTTACACTTGTCTATTTATCGTTCTATGTGCCTATTTTCATTAAAACAAATAAGTCATTTATGTGGTACCTTACATAAAATGAAAACCTCTCTCCAAGTTGGGAAATAAGACGCAGAGCTAACTAACGTCCTACATATCCAAGAAAAGGTGTTCCTAGAATTGCAACCAGATTCAAAAATAAAAAATAGAGAAACGAATGATGAATCGAAATAAAGACTGGAACTTGTCTCATGATCCTTAGCCTTTACTGGACGACTTAAAGATTAATTTTTAAGACGCTGACTCCTTTTCACGCACATAAAGTCAAACTGAGTGAACACAATCAGATAAACCCGAAAGTGATATCAATTTTGCAACTCTTGTGTTTGATAAACTATGATACATATTATGAAGTGCTTGTTGTCACACTCTTCTTCCGCTGATCGTCTAAGTTAGAACGGAACTTTAACGTACATGGAATACTAATGGACGCTTTACCAAAACCGGATATCTACACGTTTACCGGTGAAAATGAAAAATAATTGTTAATGCATCGATTGAGGAAAACAAAGATTAGAACATAGTTTTCCCGGACATGCTTTCAAGGGAATGGTATTATTAACTTAAAGATAACACTAAACAATTAGATACAGGATGGGGGTGTTTTGTCAGCTGTTTCTCGCCCAGTATTCAGAAATTCAAGTTAAAGCGACCATTTGACCGTTTAATATTTTCTAGCCCGCGCAAACGCCACGATTTTCAAGCAAACGCTGGGATACACTTAAGAAAGTCATGAATGTCTCGTTTGTGTTCTGTAGCAGCGACTAGCATTCTACACGAACAGGCAAACCGTGCGTGAACAGTTCAGGGTACAGATGCGCTCTGTTTTTATTTATCATTTCTGTGTTTTTTTTTTTTTTTTGTGAGAGGTCGTCGTCAGGTCACATATGGTTTTTACACCGTCATAACCTATTTCGTATTATATCAGGAAGAAAGAGATCATCCGTTCACGATATTCAAAGCCAATTTTCTCTCTCTTCGGAAGGTAAATTATTTATAACGAACGACAAAATTCAATGGATAAAATTGAAGTAATTTGTTCATGTAGCGTCAAGTCCCCAAATGGGATACATTGCTCATGTTTTTAATTAGGTTACTCCCCTTGACGTATCCTTATTTTTACTGAGAAGAGTGACAAAGTACAAATACATCGCATATTAGCAATCAAGGGCCTAAACCCATAAACTAATGACCCATTTCCGGTGATAACGGCTGTTTTCGTCTCTCAACTGACGTGAAAATGAACAGTTACGTCAACACAGAAGTCGCATCATAAATATATCAAGTGATCACTGAACCCGTAAGGGCCCCGTGCGCGCTTTGACAAAAACAATTCAAAGATGCCTTTAGCCAGACACCGCACAGATTATCTATCGGTGATGATACACAGCAATAAAATTGCATCTCTCATTCTCCTTGTTTTCTTCTAAGCTCTATGACGAAATAACATACGTCAAATATTCATTGTCACGCTTTTATTTTTCTTAATCACTACCATCAACGCGACGTTTCTTCCTTTTTTCTCAGGAACCTTAATAAAAGGAGCATTACCATTGTAGAGGCGGAAGCGATAAACGAGATCGGCTTACAAAGAGAAAAGTCAGGATTGTGACTAATTAAATTAAACATCTTCCGGATGCCCTGTTTTCCAGGGGCTTTACAGTTTTTGGGATTTTTGTAAAGCAATGAGTAGAACTTATTTGACACACAGCAAGCACATTCTTAACAATTTATTGATGGAATGTATTGCCATTCTTATTTGCATTGCATTTACACCGTTTCTTTTCTTTTTTACTAAATCTGTGATATGGCATTGGTCTCTCGAAGTCCGCAAAGTGATTACTGCATACCAGACATAAACTACAAAAGGAATTGATACAACAAGGATGAAGTGTTCGCCTGTGAAGGAAGGAACAGTTGACAAGTTCAAAAGATACAAGTTTATGAATTCAAAATGATGTCACCCACGGAACGAATGAACGACGAGTTTAGTAGAGAAACTGAGTCATCCGGAATGTACCTGATAAAAAAAGATCAAGGAAAAGATGATCCAAATCAATAATACAGCTTCCTCTTTGTTCTGTATAAAAGGCAGTTATAACGCGCTTTCCCTTGAACTAATTCTGGACACAACTAGAAAAAACAACGCAAGATTTCGAATCAGAGACGTCTATCTGCCAGAGATACTTAAAAGAGAAAGGTAAGTCGTATGATTATCTTAAAAGAGAACTGACATTCCTCAGCTCCCTCTACCTTCGATGAAAAGACTAAAGTAAAAGTAAGATGTGGTTAATGTTAACAGAATGTATAGTCGCAAACTTTGTTTTAAAGAGGTCTCCAAAGAACACTTCCATAGGCATGTTTTGTCCATTTACAATTCAGCACAGGATATGATTTTACCCATCTTTGCCTCAAATAAGTCTACACAAACAGCAACCATGAACCATTGGGAAGTTATAGACGGATAGGCTACTCAAGCTTTTGAAATCAAAGTTTGTGTAAGAGAATACGAGTGTCGTGTAAAGTGAATCATACTGCAAGACACTACGCTGACGTTTCTAACAATTTGCTTGGCTTACCAGAAATGGAATTCTACAAGTCCTTGTTCGCTGCCCTTTTTATTGTAACTGCAATGAGTTCAGTGACTTGGACAGCTCCGTTAAGTTACCAACCAAGTGATGCTGAAATTGTCATCAGACTGTCACTTATGCGAACAAGAGCTAACGCCACGAAAGAGGTAGGACATCAAAGTATATTTTTATAGTACTTCACCATTAAGCTGCTCGTGAAACGATCCTTACAAAGTTGCTTATTCGGTAAACTATTGCTATTTTATCAACAGATGTTGAAGGTCTACCAATTCATAGCTTCTAACTGGGATCTAAAGGAGACGCCCCTGGCTCTTGGAGTGGCTGACACACCAGTATGTTCGGCAAGTCTGGTAAGTATTGGGAACTTCAAGTTTTTTATCTACTTTAAGTTAGATTAAAAATTTTTAAACTGTTTAACATCACATTTTACTGATCTCTTTTACGCGCACTTCCTGGCTCAGTTTTCAAAATAATTTTTTTAAGCCTGCAAACAGGTGTCTAATACTCAGTAAATTTTTTGACGAAAACTCATTACAGAAATCACCATAGGATGACAAGACGTTTGGCAGAACTTGAGTTTCTGTAAGTCACTAGCACTGTTACATATCTATTAAATATTTGCATAATTTCGGGTTTTTTAATTCTCTTCAGCAAAAAAAAGACAACCTCTCCATTGCTTTTATGCAAGTTTACAACTTCATTCATCCACTATATTTGGCATACTCATATGAAGAAGTTAAAGGATCCCAGCACAAAGTGTTGGCGAGTGCGCTCAAAGACACCAGTTTTCATCTCAATAATACGGTGTGGAGAGTGAGACGCGAGGTAAGTAACTTTTAAAATGAACTATTCCCTCATGAAGGGACTTAAAAACCACCAAGAGTGGACCAGGATGGACCGAGAATGGCTTAAGACTAAACAAAATGGACTGCGAAAAGTCCGAAAATAATTGCGTCGAACGGTTTAATCCTCCCAGATGCGTGAAGAAATTGTCTTTTTTCCTTCACAGAACTCTGACTCAATATTGTTGTACCGCCTCTAAAACTGAATGCTAATGTAATTATAAGTAAGCAGGCCTTTTTTTTTCCGTGTATAAATATGAAAAAACTGATGTTTATGTTTTCTTGAATCGCAGATAAAGAAAACTGGCTCTTCAATTCCCACTGTTCAACACATCTCAGAGGCGAGCCTGGATCATTACAGTAGAACATATTTACAGGCAATGGTCGATAGCAAACGTGTGGTAAGAGAAAAATAATATCACTGTGGGATATATGCATTTCTTTAACTGTAAGATCAGATGGAATCTAAGATTTGAAATTTTCAATGATCTTTGAAACCTAAGAGACTCTTAATGTTGTCAAGGCCTGGACTATCGAGACAGTCCGCAGGTGTTATTTTCAATATGTTCCTTGCATGCATCATTTAACTTTCAAGGTACTTAATTTTAGCATATTGCAAAGATAGTTATAATTTTTAACACCATCACAGTAACAACTTTAAAAGAGCAATATTGAATATAAATGTACGAAGTGTTAATCAATAATATCCTTTTTTTTTTCTTTTCTGCAGAGCTTAACCATAACTGACGATGTGGTGAAGACTTACAGGAACTATGTCATTCTGTACACATTGAAAGATGTTCTCACTGACGTGTTGACTTGCATCTAAAGCTATTTATGTGACTGAACGAAATGCTCTCTGGCAGAGCAAATTATTCACTTATGACTTGCATTGGAAGATATCTCTTTATATTTACGTATTTAAAGATTTGCTTTTTAGAAATTCATCTTAGGAAACCGAACAAGAAACTCAAAACTTGTTCAACGATTTAACAAGAGTACTGCCCAACAAAGCGATAGTTATAAATTGAGGAGAACAGGAATTGAAGCTTTTTAAGATTTTAATTCGACTATCATTTTCCATAAAATAGCAATTCTTAGGAGGCACAAAAGAAAGAAATGACTCGAAAAGAATGATTCTATGAAATGATTCGAAAAGTACCTTACAGTGGAGGGCACCTTTGTCCTGACTTAGTCTTTCTGAGCCTCTTGTTCTTGAATCGACTGCGTGCTCTGTAAAATAGAAAGAAATATTTTTAGTAGTCCATATTGAGACTGTTATTCACCGTGTTACTGATGATAATCAGTGTATATGTTGATCATTTAAAGATTTACTTTTACGATAGAAAGTGTAGCTGTACACGATATATTGTTAAATTAACAATAAAGTGTTAGAAAATTGAAATTCAAAGTGTGGCCTATTTTTCCAACAAAATGTTGTACATTACTGTGAAAGCCTTACTTTCTCTCGTTCACAACTGAAAAAAAAACAAACATACGAGCGAAAAGCAATATGCATTCAGATTTGAGACAACCAACAAAGATAATGACAAAATAGAAGCTTGACTTCTCTGAAATTTAGTCATCATTTCGAGTATTTTCATGGGCAATTACTGTTCATTTCCATGCCTCGATCCTCAAGATCACACGAAGGATTGGCAGACTTTTAATAAACCACACTACTATTTAAAGTACTCAAGTCGATTACCTTTGGGTAGTTAACGGCTACAAACAGAAAAAAAGAGCAATCCACTTCCTGTAATAAATGCCACTTTTCTCAATCAAGTCAAATAGACATAAAGTTAAGTCGATACGGGATTTATCTTCTTGATCATTTATACTTCATTTCATTTACTTATATAAACTTGTCTATTTATCGATCTATATGCCTATTTTCATTAAAAGAAATGTTATTTATGTGGTGCCTTACATAAAGAGAAAACCTATCTCTAAGTTGGGAAATAAGAAGCAGAACTTATGTCATACATAACCAAGAAAAGGTGTTCCTAGAATTGAAACAAGATCTAAAAATAGAGAAACGAATGATAAATCGAAAATATAGAAAGCGCAGACTCCTTAACACGCAGATAAAGTCAAACTGAGTAAACACATATGGATACGTATGATGCACGATCCTCGCAGTAGAGAGCGCTATTTATGCAATAGCGAAAATCAGACCTGAAAAAAATCAGGCCTGTACGGGATTCGAACCACTGACCTCTGCTATACTAGTGCAGCGCTCTACCAATTGAGCTAACAAGCCAACTGGGAACAGGCCGTTAAGTTGATTCGTAATAAACCTGTGATGATAAATCAGATACAATGAATATATGAAGTTCATATATTTGGATAAGTCATCAATTTTGCAACTCTTCTCTTTGATAAATTATGATACATGTCATGAAGTGCTTGTTGTCACACTCTTCTTTCGCTGATCGTTTAAGTAAGAACGGAACCTTAACGTACATGGAGGTTATGAACGCTTTACCAAAACCGGATATCTACACGTTTACCGGTGAAAATGAAAAAAGATTGTTGATGCATCGATTGAGGAAAAGAAAGATTAGAAAATAGTTTTCCCGGATATGCTTTCAGGGGAATGGTATTGTTAACTTAAAGGTAACACTAAACTATTAAACATAAGAAAGGATTGTCTTGTCAGCTGTTGATCGCCCAGTATTCATAACATCAAGTTAAGACAACCATTTGACCTTTTAATATTTCCAGCACGCACAAACGCCATAATTCTCATGCAAAGGGTGGGATACACTTAAGAAAGTCATAATTGTCTCGTCTGTGCTTTGTAGCAGCGACTAGCACACTAACGAACATCTCGTGAATAGTACAGGGTACAGATGCGCTCTGTTTATATTTATCATAACTGTGTTTTTTTTCATGAAGGTCGTCTTCAGGTCACATATGGTTTGTCGCCGTTATAATTTATTTTTTGATTAAATCAAGAAGGAAGAAATCATCTGTTCGCGATATTCGAAGTCAATTCTCCCTTCCTTGGGATGGTAAATTGTAAATATCGAACAACAACATTCAAAGAATGAAATTGAAGTCGTCTGTTCATGTAACGTCAAGTCACCAAATGGGATATTTTGCTCATGACTTTAATTTAGATAACTGCCTCTTGACGTATTCCTTATTACTGAGAAGAGTGACAAAGTACAAACACATCGCATATCAGCAATCAAGTTAAGGACATAAATCCGTAAACTAATGACCCATTTCCGGTGATAACGGCTGTCTTGGTCCCTGCGACAACACAGAAGTCGCATGGTAAATATATCAAGTGATCATTTAACCTAAGGGCCCCGCACGCCCTTGAATAAAAAACATTTCAAATATGCGTTCAGCTAAACACCAGACACATCATCTACAGATGATGATACAAAACAATAAACCATGGTATGTCTCATTCTCGTTATTTTCTCTTAAGCTCTATAATGATAGAAGATTCGTCAGCTATTTGTTGTCACGCTTTCACTTTTCCTGATTGCAGCTATGAACGCAGCTTTTCTTCCTTTCTTCCCAGGAACCTTGATAGAGCATTACCATTAAGGAGACGGAAACGATAAACGAGATCGACTTGCAAAGAAAAAAATCAGGATTGTGATCAATTAAATTAAAGATCTCTCGGATGCCCTCTTTTTCAGGGGCTTTTATGGTTTCGGGATATTTGTAAACCGATAAATAGAATTTAGTTGACCAAAAGCAAGTACGTTGTTAAAATCTATCAATGGATTACATTGCCATTCCCATTTACACTGTAAGATAAACGCGTTTTTCCTTAATAGATCTGTGAAATCGCATTGGTTTCTGGGAGTCAAAATTACTGCATAACAATCAGTATTCATTAAGGAAAAATTCTTCAGGAGGATAAAAAAAAAAACCGGTTCAGTATGAAAAATAATTCAAAAAGTACCTTAGCTAAGACTCAAAAAATGGAGGGCATCTTTATCCTGACTTGGAGTTCCTCGTTCTTAAATCGACTGCAAGCTCTGTAAATATAGAAAGAAACATTTGAAAAAGTCCATTTTGAGACCAGTATCTACCGTGTAACTGATGATAATCATTGTATTTTAAAGATTCACTGTTAGAATATAAAATGCAAATTACATGCGAGGTGTTGTTAAATTAACAATAAAGCCTTTGAAAAAACAGATAGTGTGTTCTGTTTTCCTCATACATTGTGGTATCTGTAAAAATTCACGAAAGCCTTAATTTCGCTCGTTAACAAAAGACCAAACAAATCCAACCTACAAGAGTAGGATTATCGTCCACGGATGCTTGCTGAACATTTCACAGAGATAATAGAGGCTTAACTGCTCTGAAACAAAGTTATCATAAAATGTATTTCATCGGGAAATACTGTTCATTTCCATGCTTCTATCCTTGCCATCACGAGAGAGACTGGTAGATATTATTTACAGACAACTCCGCAAAGAATGGTATTTCGAGTCGATTATCGTCTAGTAGTACACGGCCATACAAAAATCAGGGTAGTCTTTGTTTTTCTTTCCTTTTTCTTTTATAGTTCATTACATTTACTTATACTTCTGTATTTATCGATCCATTCGCCTATTCTCTTTTAAACAAAGATGATAACTATGTACAGTGATGCCTTAGATTATATGAGAATTTATCTCCAAGTTGGAAAACACGAAATAGGATCTACTGACGTCTGGCATAACCGAGAGAAGGTTTTTCCGACAAGACTCAATCAAAAAGTCCAAATGAATGATGAACTTCCATTAAGCGTGAGGTTTGCAAACGTGTTATTGTAATTCTAAACCTTGACTGGACGACTTGAAGATTAAGTCTTAAACGCCGCCTCCGCGTCATCAGACACATGACGTCAATTTGAATGAACATACTCAACATGAACCAAACCTAATATCTACTTTATGGTACGTGTCATGATAAAGTGCATGTTGTCACAATCTTATTTGGCGATCGTCCAAGAACTACTAATAGACACTTTACGAAAACCGGAAATTTGCACGTTTACCGGTGAAGATGAAAAAGGATTGTTAAGGCATCAACTGAGGAAATCAACGATATTAGACATAATTTTCCTGAATACATTTTCATAAGGAACGATATTGAAATCCTACAACTAACGCTATAGATCTAAACAAAAATAAAGGATTTTTTTGCAGCTATTGTTAGCCCCATATTTAAAACATTTTACCTTTTAATGTTTTCTAGCACGCGGAAAACGCCAAGCTTCTCACGCAAAGGCTAGGATATACTTGCGGGGGCCCTAACTTTCGAGCACGGATTCTACGTCTTCTATAAAAGCGACTGGCATGTTTAATGGACATATGCCGTGCATAGACAGTTCATGGCACCGATACACACAGTGTGAATGATCGTTGTTTGGTCGTGATTATTTTATCTGTACTAGTGTTCTCTCACCATCACAACGTTTAATCATACATGTAACAAGAAGGAAGAACTCATCCCTCACTGTATACAAACTCTATTTTCTGTTTCTAGTCATTTAAGATTATGATCAAAGAACGAGAAAATTCAAATGACAAATTCTATCCTCTTATGCCACGAAATTATCTGTTGGTGTATTGTCAAAGCACTGATTGCCACAAATCATTCATTCCTCCGACTCCACCATCCTTGATATTACGAAGAACAGTGACAAAATACAAATAGAACGCTTCTTACCAATGAGCGGGCGAAACCCATAAACTAATCACCCATTTCCGGTGATAGCGGCTGGTTTTGTGCATCAAACGACATGAAAATAAAGTTACGTCAACACGAACCTCACATTGAGAATATTTCAGTTTATCATTAAACCTGAAAGGCCCGGCACGCGCTTTTGATGATAAAATTCTCAAAGATGTGTCTAAGCAAACACCAGCCAAAATATCTTTCGATAATGATACATCACAATAACATTAATTCGTCTCTCATTGTACTACCTCTCGTCTAATCTCGTGATTAGATGAGATACTTAAGATATTTGTTGTCACGCTTTTCTTTTGAGTGATTGTTTCCTTTCTTACCAAGAACCTTGGTGCATTGCCGTTGAAGAGGCGGAAGCGATAAACGAAGTCCACTTATCCATAAAGAAAAATCAGGATCGTGACCAGTTAAATCAAATTTTCCCGGATACCTAGTTTTCCAGGGGCTTTACAACTTTCTGGATTGTTGTAAACCGATAAGGAGCATTTGTTTTACCTAACGCAAATAATTTGTCAACATCCATATGGAATTTACAGCCCCTTGAATTTATACTGCATGCGAAATAGCATAAATCTGTGAAGTTGCATTAGTTTCGCGGAGTCAGAATTACTGCATACCAAACATAACTTACCAAATCCATTTAATAAAAACAAGAATGGATTGTTAGACTGCTACGGAAGGAACAGTTAACACGGTTCAAAACTTATGAATTCAAAATGATTCATTTACAGAACGAACGAACGACAAAAAAACGGAAAATGATTAACCAGGAATACACCTAAGATAAAACAGCTTCCTTTTGGTTTGGTATAAGAGTCAGTCAAAACGCACTTCACCTTCAATTTATTCTAGATACAGCAAAAGAAGCCAAGGCAAGATTTGAATCAGGAGAAAAGGTAAGTCGAATTGATTGTGAAAGTGAGGAGTTACATCTCTCGATACCCTGTATTAAGAGACTGGAAATTTATGTTAACGGAATTTACACTTTAAAACCTTTTCTTCACACGGGTTTTAAAACATCCCTCTTGAAGACATGTCTTCTTCCATTTATTATTCAACCTAAGGGAAACTAAATTCGACCTGACTTTCCTCCGGATAAATCTTTACCAAAAGCGACCAGGAATTATTGAAGACTAAGTAACGAATTAGCTACCAAAAGATTCCTCGCAGCTTGCGTTAAATGATAGGAGTGCCCTTGTCATGTGAATCATTATACTCTGTGGGATTCTACTCTGACTTTGCTAATCAAATTTTGGTTCACTAGAAATGGAATTCTGCAAGTACTTGTTCGCTGCCGTATTTATAGTAACCACAATGAGCGCAGTGGCTTGGACAGCTCCGACGAGTTACCGACCAAGTGATGCTGAAATTGTCATCAGACTTTCACTTATGCCATCAAGATCCAACGCCACAAAAGAGGTAGGTATTCACATATTTCTTCTCTTGATTCTACTTCTGAAGTAAAGCTGCTTGTAAAACACTACTTTCAGAATTTTTTAAAGCAAAACATCGTTATTTTATCCGCAGATGTTAAAGGTCCATCAATTCATAGCTTCTAACTGGGATCTAAAGGAGACGTCCCTCATTCTTGGCGTGGCTGACACGACTGTATGTTCCTCAGATCTTGTGAGTATGAAGAAATTCACCTTTCGACTTTTTTTTTTTGAGGAAAAGTCTTTTTTCAGTCAGCGGAAGGACATTTTAAACGGATACACATTTCAAGCATGGTTATTTATCAATCTAACTCGGAGGCAATAGCCAAATACAAGGCAAAAAAGAGAAACAAGATCGAGGGATTTCTCCAGACGCGTAGGGGTCTGAGGCACTGGCACTAAAGTATAACACCAAACTATGGTAAATGATTGACAAAACTTTCTCCTCTGTAAGTCACTGGCACTATAAAATGATAACAATTTGCATAATTTCTGTGTTTTTTGGTTCTGCTCAGCAAAAGAAAGACAACTTTTCGATTGCTTTTATGCACCTTTACAACTTCATCCATCCACTATACTTGGCTTACTCATATGAGGAAGCTAAAGGATCTCAGCACAAAGTGTTGGCAAGTGCACTCAAAGACACCAGTTTTCACCTAAATACTACAGTGTGGAGAGTGAGACGCGAGGTAAGTTACCTTCCTTCTAATATAACAATTCCCTTATGGGGAGACTTACATTTTTTTCACTGATGGTGGAATAAAGTAGCTAAGTCGCAATACTTCGACGAAATAAAAATCGCACAGGCTTTAGAAAGGAAGCGAATAGTCAAAGACTAGCAAGCTGAGCAGACTCAAAATATTGTTGTCCCGGCTTTGAAGCCCAGTGCTAAGAAACGTAAATTGTCAGTGTTGCCTATTTTTTTCCGCCACTAATATTTACCCTTTGTTAAATCTTAGATAACGAAGACTGGTGCCGCAATACCCACTGTTCAGCACATCTCAGAGACGAGCCTGGATCATTATACTAAAGCATATTTACAGGCGATGGTCAATAACAAACGTGTGGTAAGAAAAAAAGGATTCAAATGATAATCATTCCTTCAACTGTAAAGGATACATAAAGCAAAACGCAAACTAAAAAAGAAATACGAACCCCAAAGCGGTATAGAATCTAAGAGGTATCCCGTTCTCAGTCTTCGTTGAAACCTCTAGAAAATGTAGTGTTTGGCGTCAAGTGTTAATTTTTCATACGAGTCTTACATGCATCATTTAACTTTCTTACATATCTTACTAAATTCAAGTTGCCAAACATCAAATTAAGCATAAGTAGAGGATCTTTACAGTGATTTTCAACACTATCATAGCGAAAAAACTTAAAAAAATAAAACCAATATTTAGACATGAAATTTTAATCAATAATGTTTCTTTTTTTTTTTACTTTTGTAGAGTGTAACCATAACTGATGATGTGGTGAAGACTTACAGAAACTATGTCATTCTCTACACACTGAAGGATGTTCTCACTGAAGTGTTGACTTGCATCTAAACCTATTTATTACTGAACACGTTGCTCTCTGGCAGAGCAAATAGACTTATTGAGACTAACTGCTCTTACCGTATTATCAGAATACTGAAAGAGTACCACACTTTTCACGATGTTTACTTATTTAAATTACAGTTATTCCGTGGAAAAAAATTAACAAAACTTTTAGAAAAAAAACTCAAAACATTAATAATTATCCAACAAGAGCACTGCCCATAAAAACAATATTTACTTCTTATAGGACAACGGTTTAGGGATTCAAGCTTGCTACCTAAAGTCAATATTTACAAGACTTAATTCAACCATCAGTTAGTTTTATGACTGTGAATTCTCAAAAAGTACAGCAAAGCTTAGTCTAAGGGTTGATTCAAGAAGTACCTTAGCCAACACTCAAGCTAGAGAGGGCATCTTTTCGCTAGCAAACTTTAGGAGTTCCTCGTTCCTGGATTGACAGCATGCTCTGTAATTAGAGAAATAAAAACTTTTATAAAGTCCATGTTGACACTATTATCTACCATGTTACTGATGCTAATCAGTGTATATGTTGATCTTTCAAAGATTTATTATCAGAACATAAAATGTAACTGTATGCGAGGTGTTGTTAAATTAACAATGAAGCATTAAAAAATTGAAATCCAAAGTGATGTCTCTTTTCTTCTCAAAAGTTTATTACATTACTGGTGTACGTCAAACAAGAAATTGTGAAACTTAATCCCTTGCACTTTATAATCTTATGCTAACCTCTACCATCTTCTCACATTTAGTTATCACACAATGTATATTTTATTAAGAAATACTAGTCATTTCCATGCTCCTATCCTCAAGATCACGAGGAGGACTGGTACATAAATTAATAAACCGCTCCACTAACAATGATTATCGTTAAATAGTCAACGCCCACACACAAAACACAATGGTCCACCTCCTGTAATAAAAGTCACTCTCTCAAATAGGTTAGTTAGCAATAAAAAACAGTTGATACGGGATTTATTTCCTTTTTTTCTATATATTTCGAAGACAATAGTCTAGGGATTTGTGTGGTGTGATGTCTTAGATAAAGTGTAAAACTATCTCCGACTCGAAAACATAGGAAACGTGACCAACCAACAAGGTTTCCCTAGATTTGCAGCAAGATTTGAAAAAGACCAAACAAATGATGATCCTGTTAGATAGAAAGCGTAAACCTATATACAGATTAAGTCTACATCAGTGGTGGGTGAACATATTTAGCTACTATCGAAACTGACCATTTATTCTATGGCTATTTTCTTTGAAAAGTTATGATGCATTGTTTACAGTTTAACGTGCTTGTTGTTACAAACTTCTTTCGGTCATCGTCTAATAAGAACTGAACTTTAACACTCGCATACAAACAAGATTACTAGTGCAGATAAAAAAGGATAACAATCCCGGATATGCTTTCAAGGGATTGGATTTGTCGACTACAAGTGACACGGAACAACTAAAATCAAGAAAGGGGTGTCTTGTCAGTTCTTGTTATCTCCACAATTAGAAAATAAAGTTCAAACGACCAATTGACCTTTTGATATTTTCTAGCACGCGAAAAGCCAAGCTTGTCACGCAAAAGCCAGTATACACTTGCGAAAGTTATAGCTGTTCAGCACAGATTCTATGTGTTCTATGGTAGCAACTGGCATATTACACGAACATGTACCATGCATGAACAGTTCTTGGTACAGATGCACTTTGTATTTATTTCTCTTCCGTTTTAATGAAAGATCGTCCTGATAGTTTTACCCCGTATATAAGGTTCCTTCACTATCTCAAGGTATTTTCTCATTTTATCAAGAAGGACTGAAGAACTCATCCGTCCGTTGAATTTTTTATTTCTCGAGTTTGAAGATTATTAATAACAACGATAGGTTTCAAAGGATAAAATCTATCCTCTAATGCAATGAAATGATCTGCTCATGAAGCGTCAAGTCACCAAATGGGATATGTTGATCATTTCTTCGGCAATTGAGACCACTCTTCCTTGACCCTTGCTTGATATTACTGAGAATAGTAACAAAGCACAAATGTTGACAAAGTATAGATAGATTACCAATCAAGGGCCTAACCTCATAAGTTAATGACCTGTTTTCGATGACAATGGCTTGTTTTGTTCAACATGATTGAAAATAAAGTTACGTCAACTCCGAAGTCACATCAATCGACCCGTGCGGCCCGCTCACGCTGGGAATGAAAAACATTACAAATATTTGTATAGCTAGACGCTGAAAAAATCACCTATCGATATGGATACATTGCAATTAAATCATTTAATCATTATGCTTCTCCTCTTCCACGCTCTATGATGATATGAGATACATAAGATGTTGTTGTCAAGGTTTCTTTTTTTTCGTGGATCGTCGTGATAAACGAAGCGTTCCTTCCTTTTCAGCAATAACTTTGATAACAGGAGTATTACTGTTGAAGAGGCGGAAGCGGTAAACGAGCTCCCTTTATCCCAAAAGAAAACTCTGAACTGTGACCCATTAAATCAAAGTTTTTCCAGGTGCGTAGTTTCCTAAGGACTTTACACTTTCTGGGTTCATGTAAACCGATAAGCAGCACTTATTTAACCTGGGGCATACGATATTTCAACAATCTATATAGAATTTTATAGTCATTTCCATTTTTACTGCAAAATAATATAAATCCTTGAGGTTACATGTACACTGCGTTCGTGGAGTCAAACTTACTGAATACCACACATAAAATACAAACTCTAAGATCTATTTGACAAAATAAGACTGCAACGGAAGAAACAGTCGACAAAGATCAAGAGATACAGTTTTATGAATTCAAAATGATGTCATTTACAAAGTGAACGAACGACGAAATGTTTAGCGAAAATGAGCCATCCAGAATACGCCTGATCAAAATAGCTTACCAAAACATGATGCAAGCCAATAAAACAGCTTCCTCTTCGTTTTGTATAAATGGTAGTCAATATGCATTTTACCTTCAGTAGTTCTGGATACAGCCAGAGAAAACAACGCAAGATTTTGAATCAAAGTAATTTATCCCCAGAGATACTTAAAAAGAGATAGGTAAGTCTTACTGATTATCTTAAATGAGAACTGTCATTGTTCGGTCCCCTCTGTAACTAGACCAGATATACTGTAAAAGCAAGATTAAGTTTGCGTTAACAGAACGTAAAGATTCAAACTCCTTCCTTCATTTGCCTTTCAAAATAAAAGATGACTCTACCAAACTTTGCCTCCAATAATTCTTAACCAAAGCGTCCGATAACCACTGACAACAACTGTAATTAACGAATTAGCTACCTAACTTTCGTAATTTGATTCCTCGAAGCTAAATAGGAGTAAATAGGAGTACCTCTGTCATTATTAAACTTATTTTTCTGATAACGTTTTGGTTCACTAGAAATGGAATTCTGCAAGTCCTTGTTCACTGCCATATTCATAGTAACCACAATGAGCGCAGTGGCTTGGACAGCTCCGTTGAGTTACCGACCAAGTGATGCTGAAAGTGTCATCAGACTTTCACTTATCCCACCGAGATCCAACGCCACAAAGGAGGTAGTGGAAGAAATTGTTTTTTTCTTACTGATTCTATTTCGCTATTAAGCTCCTTATGAGACGCTTCGTGCAAAGACTAACGGTAGTGCATTTTATTTGCAGATGTTGAAGGTCTATCAATTCAGCTTCTAACTGGGATCTAAAGGAGACACCCCATGCTCTTGGAATGGCTGACACACCTGTGTTCCTCAAGTTTGGTAAGGATTGGAATTTTAAAGTTGTCTTTTTTATCCAAAAACATAACTACCTCACTTAATGTTTTGACATTTTAAACGGATAGACATTTCGACCCTGGCAATTTTTTTTTTTTAATTTACGTGTGATGTAATCGCCAAAACAAAACAGAAACACGGACAAAAGAGAGAAAAAAACATATGCGAGTTGTTACTTAATGCGCGTAGTTGTCTGAGGCACTGGCGCAAAGTTAAATCAATCACTAATCACTAACCGGTCTCTCTCACACACGATGATTGGTCAGTTTTCCAATTAACTATTTCGAGCCTGTTTTCCAAGTCTTCAATACTGACACAATTTCCACGATTTCTCATTAAAGTGATCACTGGCTTTGTATCCCATCTGTTTCTGTACCTCACAGGCACTAGAAAATCTTAACAATTTGCATCCTATCTGTACTTTTGCTTCTCTTCAGCAAAAGAAAGACAACCTCTCAATTGCTTTTATCCAACTTTACAACTTCATCCGTACACTATACCTGGCATACTCCTATGAGGAAGCTAAAGGATCTCAGCACAGAGTGTTGGCGAGTGCGCTCAGAGACACCAGTTTTCACCTGAATACGACAGTGTGGAAAGTGAGACGCGAGGTAAGTTACCTTCCTTCAGATATAACAATTTCCTGATGAGGAGACTTTCATTTTATTCTCGTGAAGATTCCACTTCATTTATGGCAGAATAAATGAGCTCAGTCACAATACTTTGAAGAAATAGAAATCGCTCAAGTAGTTTAGAATGGAAACGAATAGTCAAACACTAGCTTGCTGGGGCAGACCACAAAAGGTGTGAGTGGGCCAAGAGAAGCGAAGAATGGTTAAGGATTGCGCAGCTGAACATGGACTGCAAACGACGAGTATACAAATAACTGCATCGAACAGTTTAATATCTCAGTTAAATATTCCCATTGTAAAGTAAGTCGTATTTCAGCCGGCCCGGGGGCTGCAATGATTTTACTTCCTAATAAAGCTATCTATCAATCAAGATGCAGGAAGAATTTGTCAATGCTTTTTTTTTCCTTCACAAAACACTACCTCACAATACTAATGTTCAGCCTCTAAAGCTTACGGTGCTAACTAATGTAAATTGTAAGTGTTGCCTAGTTCTTTATTCACCACTGACAGTTACCTTCTGTTAAATCTTAGATAATTAAAACCGGTTTTTCAATACCCTCTGTACAGCAAATCTCAGAGGCGAGCCTGGATCATTATATTAGAACATACCTACAGGCGATGGTCAATAACAAAAGTGTGGTAAGAAAAAATACAGCCACGTGAAATATTTCTTCAACTATAAATGACACATGTAGCAACAACCAATTTCACAAAGAAGTAAAAGAAAGTTCAAATCTTCGAAGGAGAAGAGAATCTAAGCGGTGACCATTCCAGCGTAATTAAAACTTGACTAGAGGCACTGAATATTATAAAGGGCCCCATTCCCGAAAGTACCGGGCATCTGACGAACTTGAAGTCATCATTCTAAAGTCTTATGAAACATCTCGCCAACAGAAGCGCAGCTTCTAGCTAAAACATCCAGTCCCTTCTGTTTCCTTTTCTGATATCTTGTAATGTTTCAATTTCAAACAATCAACATCTCGCTCTTAGATATAAATACGGTAAAGAAAAAGCAGATTTTCGGAATCATTTTCCAAGTGTCATTTTTCGTAGGTATAATTTGACTTTCAAAGTACTTCTCTAGCTTATTTCAATGCTGCCATACATCAATGTTGGTATAAGTACAGAATAGCAACAAAAATGTAAAAAGTGTCAAAGTTAATGTTAATCAACATTTATTTACTTTTTTTTTTGTTTTTGTAGGGTTTGACCACGATAACTGACGATGTGGTGAAGACTTACAGAAATTATGTTATCCTGTACACACTGAAAGATGTTCTTACTCATGTGTTGAATTGTATCTAAGATTATTTATTACCCAACGAATTGCCCTCTGGTAGAGCAAATATTTACTTGTGACTTGATCTGAATTAATGAAAGACTGAGGGACCTCTTCATATTTCTTAATGTTTAAGTATTTAAAGTTATTCGTAGAACACAAAAACTCTAAGAAGGCTGTAGAATAACATCATTTTTGATTACACAAGAGCACTGCTTATCAAAACGGTATTAGAATCTTCCAGGACAACAGTTTTGAGATTCAACCTTGCCGCCCTATATTAATGTTTTAAACTTTCAATTCAACCATCACTTTTCATAATTATATAGTAATTCTTAAAAGTAAACCAGAGCTCAGTCTGAGAAATGATTCGAAAAGTATCTTGGTTAAGAGTTAAGCAGTAGCCAGGAGCATTTTTGTCCTGTCCTAGTCTTTCTAAGCTCCTTATTCAAGAATCGACTAAAAAATTATTTGTAATTAGACAGAGAAACACTTTCAAAAATGTCCATATTGAGACTATCATCCCCGTGTTACTGATGATAATCAGTGTATATGTTGATCTTTTAAAGATTTATGATAAGCATACGAAAATGTAACTGCAAGCGTTCTGTTGTTAAATTAACAATAAAGCGTTAAAAATGGAAATCGAAAGAAAGGTCTACTTTCTACACCAACACATTTGATAACTAAATCGATCCATTTATCTATTGTAAAACCAGCCTTAAGAAACTCACGCTTGAGTAGATGTTTGACCCTAGATGCCGCTTAGTACTACATAACAGTACGTGCATTTTTTATCCCTTAGGGGGACACATGCTGACTTAAAAGTGTCGTCATAGTGAACTGATGGAGATTTTACTAAAGCGATAGTCACATTATTATGGCCGATGCGCTCTGTTCATTTATTCTTTACCTTGGATGGTCTGAGCCCTCAGTTTTCTCACACTGTATTTACTAGATATAGTCTGTCCTCTTGTAGTACCGTTATTTCAATGGCACAGACTGAAATTTCATCCGTGATTTGCAAAATAGATTTTAGATCACCAAAAAAGACAGTGAAAATTCAAAGGCTTAAATTTACACTTCTCACGGAATAAGTTGCTGAATTGGGAATTGAAAAGCTGTTCATTTCCATGCCGCTATTCTTGAGATCACGACTGGTACTGGTAGACAATATCTACCAACCACTCCAGCATTTCCTGTGATAAATTTTACTTTCCTCTATCTCATCTTTCTCCACCTTTGGTTGACACGAATTTTATTTCCTTTTATCTTTCATTCCTTTACTTATTCATACATTATCTATTCATTGATTTATTTACCTAAGTTATTTCTGTGGTGTGATGCCATTGAAAAAGTGAAGTTCTATCTTTAAGTCGGAAACATTAGGGAACACGACCAACTTACGTCCTTATTAAAGAAAGCGTGAGGACTGTAAACGCGTTTTTATAATTCTAAACCTGAATGACGGGAACGCGAGGAAATTAAGTCTAAAACACTTACTCTTCATCTTGCTTATAAAGTCAATTTGATTGGAGATATACGGCTAAATTCGAACCAAACATTTACTTTACAAAACTTTACTTGGATGTATTATGATACGTGATATAAAGTGCTTTGTATCATATTCTTCTATTGGCAAAAGTCTAAGTAATAACGGAACTTTACCACTCATGAAGTACTTATGGCCGCTTTACGAAAACCGGAAACCTGTACGTTTACCGGTAAGGATGAAAAAGGATTGTTACTCCATCGATTGCGGAAAACAACGATGAGAAAATAATTTATTAGGATATGCTTTCAATGAATTGATTTATAATTCTACAAGTAACGAGAAACATTTAGAAACAAGAAAAGGGATGTCTTGTCAGCTACCATTAGCCCCTTTGTCTTCTTTAGCAGCTACTGGTACGTTACACGGACATGAACCGTGCATCACCAGTTCATGATACCGATGCTCTTCGTCTATATTTATCTATTCTTCGTGGAAGTTCGTCATTAGGTCGTTATAATTTACCTGTAAAAAAGCTTCTCTTTATACTATCATAACTTACTTTTTCAATTATATAAAGAAGGAAGATCTCATGCCTCAGCCATATTTTAAATTTTACTTTTTACAGTAGTTTAAGGCCTCATTCAAACAGTTTCTATACTCTCTTTTCTTTGTCTTGCGATTTAACATTATAATTTACGACCGAGTAAATTAAAAGCCTAAAACATACCCTCTTACGCAATGAAACTATCTGTTCATGTCACAGCTAGTCATCAAATGGGACATCTTGTTACTTTCTTCAATTTAGACTACGACTCCTTTACCTAGTTTATTTATGGATAATTAGTTGAGTTTAGTTAGTCGGGCCCAACCCCATAAACTAATGACCCATTTCCTGTGATAAAGACTGGTTTTGTTCAATAAACGACATGTCAATTAAGTTACGTCAACACAGAAGTCACGTAATTAATAATTCATATTATCATTCCACAAGTGCGGCCTCGCGCGCTTTCAATGAAAAAACCATCTCAAAGATTCGTCTAGATTAACACCAGCCTAATCATCTATTGATTATAATGCATTAAAATCAAATGATTGTATCTTTAAATTGGCTTATTCCCTTCTATCCTCTGTGTTGATACCGGATAGTTAAAATATTTGTTGTCACGCTCTTCTTTTAAGTGATTGCCATTATGAGCGGAAAGTTGCTTACTTTCTTACCAGGAACTTTGATAAAGGAAACAATAAACGTTAAAGAGGCGGAGGTCCATGCGCTTATCCCGAGAGAAAAAATCAAGATTTTAAATAATCAAATCAAAGTGTTTCTGGACACCCTGTTTTCTAAGAGCTGAGAAGTTTTCGGGATTGTGGTAAAAACGGATAAGCAGCATCTCTTCAACCCACAACAAAAAAAAGGTCCAACAATCCATATGGAATTATAGCCATTACCACTGCGGAATAAATGCCTGTATTAAGTATAAATGCGATGAATTGGTTTCGCGGAACCAGAATTACTGCATACCAGACATAAACTACAAAATCAATTTGATACAACAAGGATGGATCGTTCAACTCTTACGGAAGGAACAGTAAACAACGTTCAAACGATACAGGTTTATGAATTCAAATGACGTAATTTACAAAGCGTCAAACGATACAAAATTTAGGGAAAATGAGTAATCCAGAATATGCCGGACAAAAAGATGATGTAAAGAAATAAAACATCTTCCTCTTCATTTAGTATAAAAGACGGTCAAAACTCGCTTCACCCTCAATTAATCCTGGAAAAGGAAAGGAAAACAACGAAACATTTCGAATCAAAGTTTATCTGCCACAGATACTTAGAAGGAGAAAGGTAAGTCTACATTGCTCGGTCCGTTCTACAACAAGACTGGAAGTAAAAGCTGATTTATCGTATATGTGCACGATCCTTCGCAGTAAAGCACTATTTGAGCAATAGTGAAAATCAGACCTGAAAAAAAATTTTTTAAGTCCTTATGTTGAATGTACGCATAGTCTTCACCTTTACTTATCATAGGTTTTAAAACAGCAGTTCTAAAGACGTTTTGTTTAATTGCCACTTAACAAAAGGTATGACTTTACCAAATTCTGCTTCACACAAGTTTAAACGAAAAGCTACGGAGAACCACTGACAAACAATTTAAGAGTTAGCTTCTTCAGTTCCTCAAATCAATTCCCCAAAGTTTAGGTAAAATGTTACGAGTGCCGTGTTAATTTTATCAATTGCTTTCTATAGGACACTACCCGTATTTTTCTTGCAACCTTAT
Organism: Stylophora pistillata; assembly: GCF_964205215.1. NCBI lineage: Eukaryota > Metazoa > Cnidaria > Anthozoa > Scleractinia > Pocilloporidae > Stylophora > Stylophora pistillata. The sequence goes on along the minus strand of NC_142519.1, from coordinate 26,537,508 downwards.
TCTTTTATAGAAATGGAATTCTGCAAGTCCTTGTTCGCTGCCATATTCATAGTAACTACGATCAGCTCAGTGGCTTGGACAGCTCCGACGAATTACCGACCAAGCGATGCTGAAATTGTCATCAGACTTTCACTGATGCCATCAAGATCCAACGCCACAAAAGAGGTACGGTATTCGCATATTTATTCTCTTGCTTCTACTTCTGAAGTAAAGCTGCTTGTAAAACGCTACTTTCAGAATTGTTTAAAGTAAAATATCGTTATTTTATCCGCAGATGTTAAAGGTCCATCAATTCATAGCTTCTAACTGGGATCTAAAGGAGACGTCCCTCATTCTTGGCGTGGCTGACACGACTGTATGTTCCTCAGATCTTGTGAGTATGAAGAAATTCACCTTTCGACTTTTTTTTTGAGGAAAAGTCTTTTTTCAGTCAGCGGAAGGACATTTTAAACGGATAAACATTTCAAGCATGCTTATTTATCAATCTAACTCGGAGGCAATAGCCAAATACAGGGCAAAAGAGAGAAACAAGAGCGAGTGATTTCTCCAGACGCGTAGGGGTCTGAGGCACTGGCACTAAAGTATAACACCAAACTATGGTAAATGATTGACAAAACTTTCTCCTCTGTAAGTCACTGGCACTATAAAATGATAAAAACTTGCATAATTTCTGTGTTTTTTGGTTCTCCTCAGCAAAAGAAAGACAACTTTTCGATTGCTTTTATGCAACTTTACAACTTCATCCATCCACTATACCTGGCTTACTCATATGAGGAAGCTAAAGGATCTCAGCACAAAGTGTTGGCAAGTGCACTCAAAGACACCAGTTTTCACCTAAATACTACAGTGTGGAGAGTGAGACGCGAGGTAAGTTACCTTCCCTCTAATATAACAATTCCCTTATGGGGAGACTTACATTTTTTTCACTGATGGTGGAATAAAGTAGCTAAGTCGCGATACCTCGACGAAATAAAAATCGCACAGGCTTTAGAGAGGAAGCGAATACCCAAAGACTAGCTAGCTGAGCAGACTCAAAATATTGTTGTTCCAGCTTTGAAGCCCAGTGCTAAGAAACGTAAATTGTCAGTGTTGCCTATTTTTTTCCGCCACTAATATTTACCCTTTGTTAAATCTTAGATAACGAAAACTGGTGCCACAATACCCCCTGTTCAACACATCTCAGAGACGAGCCTGGATCATTATACTAAAGCATATTTACAGGCAATGGTCAATAACAAACGTGTGGTAAGAAAAAAAGGATTCAAATGATAATCATTCCTTCAACTGTAAAGGATACATGAAGCAAAAACGCAAACTAAAAAAGGAATACGAACCCCAAAGCGGCATAGAATCTAAGAGGTATCCCGTTCTCAGTCTTCGTTGAAACCTCCAGAAAATGTAGTGTTTGGCTTCAAGTGTTGCATTTTTCATACGAGTCTTACATGCATCATTTAACTTTCTTACATATCTTACTAAATTCAAAAGTTGCCAAACATCAAATTTAGCATAAGTAGAGGATCTTTACAGTGATTTTCAACACTATCAAAGCAACAAACTTAAAAAAATAAAATGAATATGTTAACATGAAATTTTAATCAATAATGTTTCTTTTTTTTTTTTTTTTACTTTTGTAGAGTGTAACCATAACTGATGATGTGGTGAAGACTTACAGAAACTATGTCATTCTCTACACACTGAAGGATGTTCTCACTGAAGTGTTGACTTGCATCTAAACCTATTTATTACTGAACACGTTGCTCTCTGGCAGAGCAAATAGACTTATTTAGACTAACTCCTCTTACGGTATTATTAGAATACTGAAAGAGTATTACACTTTTCCTGATGTTTACTCATGTAAATTAAAGTTATTCTGTGGAAAAAATTAACAAAAATTCTAGAAAAAAACTCAAAACATTAATAATTATCCAACAAGAGCACTGCCCATAAAAACAATATTTATTTCTTAGAGGACAACGGTTTAGGGATTCAAGCTTGCTACCTAAAGTCAATATTTACAAGACTTAATTCAACTATCAGTTAGTTTTATGACTGTGAATTCTTAAAAAGTACAGCAAAGCTTAGTCTAAGGATTGATTCAAGAAGTACCTTAGCCAACACTCAAGCTAGAGAGGGCATCTTTTCGCTAGCAAACTTTAGGAGTTCCTCGTTCCTGGATTGACAGCATGCTCTGTAATTAGAGAAATAAACACTTTTATAAAGTCCATGTTGACACTATTATCTACAATGTTACTGATGCTAATCAGTGTATATGTTGATCTTTTAAAGATTTATTATCAGAACATAAAATGTAACTGTATGCGAGGTGTTGTTAAATTAACAATGAAGCATTAAAAAATTGAAATCCAAAGTGATGTCTCTTTCTTCTCAAAAGTGTAAGACATTACCGGTGTACCTCAAACAAGAAATTGTGAAACTTAATCCCTTGCACTTCATAATCTCATGCTAACCTCTACCCTCTTCTAACATTTAGTTATCACACAATGTATATTTTATTAGGAAATACTAGTCATTTCCATGCTCCTATCCTCAAGATCACGAGGAGGAAGGGTACATAAATTAATAACTTGCATAACTTGCACTTATTGCAAAAAGATATACATCGGCGAAACAGGCAGAAGACTAGGTGACCGATTCCGAGAACACCTTCGAGACGTGGAAAGGAATGACAAGGACACATCGAAACCAGTCGCTAGACATTTTAATTTACCTAATCATTCTAAGCAACATATGGCAATCTGCAGTCTTTCCTTGCACTTAGGTGGCACGGAAAGCCGTAAAAATCTTGAACAAAAGCTCATCTTTCAAACCGGCAGTCTAAATCCCACAGGGATCAATGAACGCTGTTCATTCCACTAATTTATTGATGTTTTTCTCGTTGCCATGTACCCACCAATAACGTAGCTCCATTTTCTGCCTTTCAAAGCACACACCACCCACAATTCCTCTATTCGCTCCGACGAAGGGCTAACGCTCGAAACGTCAGCTTTTGTAATCATTACGGTGGCCAATTTACCATTTCAACTTTGTTGATATATCCAAATTATTTCGTTACTCCCACCGACGCAGCCCCAAACAGTTTCTTTCGAAACTATCAGCCTTTATACATAAATTATTAAACCGCTCCACTAACAATGATATTAAAGTCGATTATCGTTAAATAGTCAACGGCCACACACAAAACACAATGGTCCACCTCCTGCAATAAAGGTCACTCTTCTCAAATAGGTTAGTTAGCAATAAAAAACAGTTGATAAGGGATTTATTTCCTTCTTTTCTTTATATTTGGAGGACAATAGTCTAGGGATTTGTGTGGTGTGATGTCTTAGATAAAGTGTAAAACTATCTCCGACTCGAAAACATAGGAAACATGACCAACCAACAAGGTTTCCCTAGATTTGCAGCAAGATTTGAATAAGGCCAAAGGAATGATGATCCTGTTAGATAGAAAGCGTAAACCTATATACAGATTAAGTCTACATCAGTGGTGGGTGAACATATTTAGCTACCCTCGAAACTGACCATTTATTTTATGACTATTTTCTTGGAAAAGTTATGATGCATTGTTTACAGTTTAACGTGCTTGTTGTTACAAACTTCTTTCGGTGATCGCCTAATAAGAACGGAACTATAACACTCGCATACAAACAAGATTACTAGTGCAGATAAAAAAGGATAACAATCCCGGATATGCTTTCAAGGGATTGGATTTGTCGACTACAAGTGACACGGAACAACTAAAATCAAGAAAGGGGTGTCTTGTCAGTTCTTGTTATCTCCACATTTAGAAAATAAAGTTCAAACGACCAATTGACCTTTTGATATTTTCTAGCACGCGAAAAGCCAAGCTTGTCACGCAAAAGCCAGTATACACTTGCGAAGGTTATAGTTGTTGAGCACAGATTCTGTGTTCTATGGTAGCAACTGGCATATTACACGAACATGTACCATGCATGAACAGTTCTTGGTACAGATGCACTTCGTATTTATTTATCTTCCGTTTTCATGAAAGATCGTCGTGATAGTTTTACCCCGTATATAAGGTTCCTTCACTATCTCAAGGTATTTTTTCATTTTATCAAGAAGGACTGAAGAACTCATCTGTCCGTTGAATTTGTTATTTCTCGAGTTTGAAGATTATTTATAAGAACGATAGGTTTCAAAGGATAAAATCTATCCTCTAATGCAATGAACTGATCTGCTCATTAAGCGTCAAGTCACCAAATGGGATATGTTGATCATTTCTTCGGCAATTGAGACCACTCTTCCTTGACCCTTGCTTGATATTACTGAGAATAGTGACAAAGCACAGATGTTGACAAAGTATAGATAGATTGCCAATCAAGGGCCTAACCTCATAAGTTAATGACCTGTTTTCGATGACGATGGCTTGTTTTGTTCAACATGATCGAAAATAAAGTTAAGTCAACTCCGAAGTCACATCAATCGACCCGTGCGGCCCCGCTCACGCTGGGAATGAAAAACATTACAAATATTTGTAAAGCTAGACACCGAAAAAATCACCTATCGATATGGATACATTGCAATGAAATCATTTAATCATTATGCTTCTCTTCCAAGCTCTATGATGATATGAGATACATACGATGTTGTTGTCACGCTTTCTTTTTATTCGTAGATCGTAGTGATAAACGAAGCGTTCCTTCCTTTTCAGCAATAACTTTGATAACAGGAGTATTACTGTTGAAGAGGCGGAAGCGGTAAACGAGCTCCCTTTATCCCAAAAGAAAACTCTGAACTGTGACCCATTAAATCAAAGTTTTTCCAGGTGCGTAGTTTCCTAAGGACTTTACACTTTCTGGGTTCATGTAAATCGATAAGCAGCACTTATTTAACCTGGGGCATACGATATTTCAACAATCTATATAGAATTTTATAGTCATTTCCATTTTTACTGCAAAATAATGTAAATCCTTGAGGTTACACGTACACTGCGTTCGTGGAGTCAAACTTACTGCATACCACACATAAAATACAAACTCTAAGATCTATTTGACAAAATAAGACTGCAACGGAAGAAACAGTCAACAAAGTTCAAGAGATAAAGTTTAATGAATTCAAAATGATGTCATTTACAAAGTGAACGAACGACGAATTGTTTAGCGAAAATGAGTCATCCAGAATACGCCTGATAAAAATAGCTTACCAAAACATGATGCAAGCCAATAAAACTGCTTCTTCTTCGTTTTATATAAATGGTAGTCAATATGCATTTCATCTTCAGTAGTTCTGGATACAGCCAGAGAAAACAACGCAAGATTTTGAATCAAAGTAATTTATCACCAGAGATACTTAAAAAGAGATAGGTAAGTCTTACTGATTATCTTAAATGAGAACTGTCATTGTTCGGTCCCATGTGTAACTAGACCAGATATACTGTAAAAGCAAGATTAAGTTTGCGTTAACAGAACGTAAAGATTCAAACTCCTTCCTTCATTTGCCTTTCAAAATAAAAGATGACTCTACCAAACTTTGCCTCCAATAATTCTTAACCAAAGCGTCCGATAACCACTGACAACAACTGTAATTAACGATTTAGCTACCTAAATTTCGTAATTTGATTCCTCGAAGCTAAATAGGAGTAAATAGGAGTACCTCTGTCATTATTAAACTTATTTTTCTGATAACGTTTTGGTTCACTAGAAATGGAATTCTGCAAGTCCTTGTTCACCGCCATATTCATAGTAACCACAATGAGCGCAGTGGCTTGGACAGCTCCGTTGAGTTACCGACCAAGTGATGCTGAAATTGTCATCAGACTTTCACTTATCCCATCAAGATCCAACGCCACAAAGGAGGTAGTGGAAGAAATTGTTTTTTTCTTACTGATTCTATTTCGCTATTAAGCTCCTTATGAGACGCTTCATGCAAAGACTAACGGTAGTGCATTTTATTTGCAGATGTTGAAGGTCTTTCAATTCAGCTTCTAACTGAGATCTAAAGGAGACACCCCTTGCTCTTGGAATGGCTGACGCACCTGTGTGTTCCTCAAGTTTGGTAAGGATTGGAATCTTAAAGTTGTCTCTTTTTTTCCAAAAACATATCTACTTCAGTTAATGTTTTGACATTTTAAACGGATAGACATTTCGACCCTGGCAATTTTTTTCCTAAATTTACGTGTGATGTAATCGCCAAAACAAAACGGAAACACGGACAAAAGAAAGAAAAAACATATCCGACTTCTTACTTACAGCGCGTAGTGGTCTGAGGCACTGGCGCAAACTTAAATCAATCACTAATCACTAACCGGTCTCTCTCACACACGATAATCGGTCAGTTTTCCAATTAACTATTTCGAGCCTGTTTTCCAAGTCTTCAATACTGACACAATTTCCACAATTTCTCATTAAAGTGATCACTGGCTTTGTATCCCATCTGTTTCTGTACGTCACAGGCACCAGAAAATCTTAACAATTTGCATGCTATCTATACTTTTGCTTCTCTTCAGCAAAAGAAAGACAACCTCTCCATTGCTTTTATCCAACTTTACAACTTCATCCGTCCACTATACCTGGCATACTCCTATGAGGAAGCTAAAGGATCTCAGCACAGAGTGTTGGCAAGTGCGCTCAGAGACACCAGTTTTCACCTGAATACGACAGTGTGGAAAGTGAGACGCGAGGTAAGTTACCTTCCTTCAGATATAACAATTCCCTGATGAGGAGACTTTCATTTTATTCTCGTGAAGATTCCACTTCATTTATGGCAGAATAAATGAGCTAAGTCACAATACTTTGAAGAAATAGAAATCGCCCAGGCAGTTTAGAATGGAAACGAATAGTCAAACACTAGCTTGCTGGGGCAGACCACAAAAGATGTGAGTGGACCAAGAGAAGCAAAGAATGGTTAAGGACTGCGCAGCTGAACATGGACTGCAAACGACGAGTATACAAATAACTGCATCGAACAGTTAAATATCTCAGTTAAATATTCCCATTCTAAAGTAAGTTGTATTAGCCGACCCGGGGGCTGGAATGATTTTACTTCCTAATAAAGCTATCTATCTATCAAGATGCAGGAAGAATTTGTCACTGCTTTTTTTTTCCTTCACAAAACACTACCTCACAATACTAACGTTCAACCTCTAAAGCTTACGGTGCTAACTAATGTAAATTGTAAGTGTTGCCTAGTTCTTTATTCACCACTGACAGTTACCTTCTGTTAAATCTTAGATAATGAAAACCGGTTCTTCAATACCCTCTGTACAGCAAATCTCAGAGGCGAGCCTGGATCATTATATTAGAACATACCTACAGGCGATGGTCAATAACAAAAGTGTGGTAAGAAAAAATACAGCCACGTGAAATATTTCTTCAACTATAAATGACACATGTAGCAACAACCAATTTCACACAGAAGTAAAAGAAAGTTCAAATCTCCGGAGGAGAAGAGAATCTAAGCGGTGACCTTTCCAGCGTAATTAAAACTTGACTAGAGACACTGAATATTATAAAGGGCCCGTTTCCCGAAAGTACCGGGCATCTGACGAACTTGAAGTCATCATTCTAAAGTCTTGTGAAACATCTCGCCAACAGAAGCGCAGCTTCTAGCTAAAACATCCAGTCCCTTCTGTTTCCTTTTCTGATATCTTGTAATGTTTCAATTTCAAACAATCAACATCTCGCTCTTACATATAAGTACGGTAAAGAAAAAGCAGATTTTCGGAATCATTTTCCAAGTGTCCTTTTTCGTAGGTATAATTTGACTTTCAAAGTACTTCTCTAGCTTATTTCAATGCTGCCATACATCAATGTTGGTATAAGTACAGAATATCAACAAAAATGTAAAAAGTGTCGAAGTTAATGTTAATTAACATTTATTTACTTTTTTTTTTCTTTTGTAGGGTTTGACCACGATAACTGACGATGTGGTGAAGACTTACAGAAATTATGTTATCCTGTACACACTGAAAGATGTTCTTACTCACGTGTTGAATTCTATCTAAGATTATTTATTACCCAACGAATTGCCCTCTGGTAGAGCAAATATTTACTTGTGACTTGATCTAAGTATTTAAAGTTATTCGTAGAACACAGAAACTCTAAGAAGGCTGTAGAATAACATCCTTTTTGATTACACAAGAGCACTGCTTATCAAAACGGTATTAGAATCTTCCAGGACAACAGTTTTGAGATTCAACCTTGCCGCCCTATATTAATGTTTTAAACGTTCAATTCAACTATCACTTTTCATAATTATATGGTAATTCTTAAAAGTAAACCAGAGCTCAGTCTGAGAAATGATTCGAAAAGTATCTTGGTTAAGAGTTAAGCAGTAGCCAAGAGCATTTTTATCCTGTCTTAGTCTTTGTAAGCTCCTTATTGAAGACTCGACTAAAACTCTTTGTAATTATAGAGAGAAACAATTTCAAAAAAGTCCATATTGAGACTATCATCCCCGTGTTACTGATGATAATCAGTGTATATGTTGATCTTTTAAAGATTTTTGATAAGCATATGAAAATGTAACTGCAAGCGTTCTGTTGTTAAATTAACAATAAAGCGTTAAAAATGGAAATCGAAAGCAAAGTCTACTTTCTACACCAACACATTTGATAACTAAATCGATCCATTTATCTATTGTAAAACCAGCCTTAAGAAACTCACGCTTGAGTAGATGTTTGACCCTAGATGCCGCTCAGTACTACATAACAGCACGTGCATTTTTTATCCCTTAGGGGGACACATGGTGACTTAAAAGTGTTGCTATAGTGAACTGATGGAGATTTTACTAAAGCGATAGTCACATTATTATGGCCGATGTGCTCTGTTCATTTATTCTTTACCTTGGATGGTCTGACCTCTCAGTTTTCTCACACTTTATTTACTAGATATAGTCTGTCCTCTTGTAGTACCGTTATTTCAAGAGCACAGACTGAAATTTCATCCGTGATTTGCAAAATAGATTTTAGATCACCAAAAAAGACAGTGAAAATTCAAAGGCTTAAATTTACACTTCTCACTGAATAACTTACTGAATTGGGAATCGAAAAGCTGTTCATTTCCATGCCGCTATTCTTGAGATCACGACTGGTACTAGTAGACAATATCTACCAACCACTCCAGCATTTCCTGTGATAAATTTTACTTTCCTCTATCTCATCTTTCTCCACCTTTGGTTGACACGAAATTTATTTCCTTTTATCTTTCATTTCCTTTACTTATTCATACATTATCTATTCATTGATTTATTTACCTAAGTTATTTCTGTGGTGTGATGCCCTTGAAAAAGTGAAGTTCTATCTTCAAGTCGGAAACATTAGGGAACAGGACCAACATAAGTCCTTATTAAAGAAAGCGTGAGGACTGTAAACGCGTTTTTATAATTCTAAACCTGAATGACGGGAACGCGTGGAAATTAAGTCTAAAACACTTACTCTTCATCTTGCTTATAAAGTCAATTTGATTGGAGATATTCGGCTAAATTCGAACCAAACATTTACTTTACAAAACTTTTCTTGGATGTATTATGATACGTGATATAAAGTGCTTGGTATCATATTCTTCTCTTGGCGAAAGTCTAAGTAATAACGGAACTTTACCACTCATGAAGTACTTATGGCCGCTTTACGAAAACCGGAAACCTGTACGTTTACCGGTAAGGATGAAAAAGGATTGTTACTCCATCGATTGCGGAAAGCAACGATGAGAAAATAATTTATTAGGATATGCTTTCAATGAATTGATTTATAATTCTACAAGTAACGAGAAACATTTAGAAACAAGAAAAGGGATGTCTTGTCAGCTACCATTAGCCCCTTTGTCTTCTTTAGCAGCGACTGGTACGTTACACGGACATGAACCGTGCATGACCAGTTCATGATACCGATGCTCTTCGTCTATATCTATCTATTCTTCGTGGAAGTTCGTCATTAGGTCATTATAATTTACCTGTAAAAAAGCTTCTCTTTATACTATCATAACTTACTTTTTCAATTATATAAAGAAGGAAGATATCATGCCTCAGCCATATTTTAAATTTTACTTTTTACAGTAGTTTAAGGCCTCATTCAAACAGTTTGTATACTCTCTTTTCTTTGTCTTGCGATTTAACATTATAATTTACGACCGAGTAAATTAGAAGCCTAAAACATACCCTCTTACGCAATGAAACTAACTGTTGATGTCACGGCTAGTCACCAAATGGGACATCTTGTTACTTTTTTCAATTTAGACTACGACTCCTTTACCTAGTTTATTTATGGATAATTAGTTGAGTTTAGTTAGTCGGGCCCAACCCCATAAACTAATGACCCATTTCCTGTGATAAAGAATGGTTTTGTTCAATAAACGACATGTCAATTAAGTTACGTCAACACAGAAGTCACGTTATTAATAATTCATATTATCATTCCACCAGTGCGGCCTCACGCGCTTTCAATGAAAAAACCATCTCAAAGATTCGTCTAGATTAACACCAGCCTAATCATCTATTGATTATAATGCATTAAAATCAAATGATTGTATCTTTAAATTGGCTTATTCCCTTCTATCCTCTGTGTTGATACCGGATAGTTAAAATATTTGTTGTCACGCTCTTTTTTTAAGTGATTGCCATTATGAGCGGAAAGTTGCTTACTTTCTTACCAGGAACTTTGATAAAGGAAACAATAAACGTTAAAGAGGCGGAGGTCCATGCGCTTATCCCGAGAGAAAAAATCAATATTTTAAACAATCAAAACAAAGTGTTTCTGGACACCCTGTTTTCTAAGAGCTGAGCAGTTGTCGGGATTGTGGTAAAAACGGATAAGCAGCATCTCTTCAACCCACAACAAAAAAAAGGTCCAACAATCCATATGGAATTATAGCCATTACCACTGCGGAATAAATGCCTGTATTAAGTATAAATGCGATGAACTGGTTTCGCGGAACCAGAATTACTGCATACCAGACATAAACTACAAAATCAATTTGATACAACAAGGATGGATCGTTCGACTGTTACGGAAGGAACAGTAAACAACGTTCAAAAGATACAGGTTTATGAATTCAAATGACGTAATTTACAAAGCGTCAAACGATACAAAATTTAGGGAAAATGAGTAATCCAGAATATGCCGGACAAAAAGATGATGTAAAGAAATAAAACATCTTCCTCTTCATTTAGTATAAAAGACGGTCAAAACTCGCTTTACCCTCAATTAATCCTGGACAAGGAAAGGAAAACAACGAAACATTTCGAATCAGAGAAGTTTATCTGCCACAGATACTTAGAAGGAGAAAGGTAAGTCTACATTGCTCGGTCCGTTCTACAACAAGACTGGAAGTAAAAGCTGATTTATCGTATATGTGCACGATCCTTCGCAGTAAAGCACTATTTGAGCAATAGTGAAAATCAGACCTGAAAAAAAATTTTTTAAGTCCTTATGTTGAATGTACGCATAGTCTTCACCTTTACTTATCATAGGTTTTAAAACAGCAGTTCTAAAGACGTTTTGTTTAATTGCCACTTAACAAAAGGTATGACTTTACCAAATTCTGCTTCACACAAGTTTAAACGAAAAGCTACGGAGAACCACTGACAAACAATTTAAGAGTTAGCTTCTTCAGTTCCTCAAATCAATTCCCCAAAGTTTAGGTAAAATGTTACGAGTGCCGTGTTAATTTTATCAATTGCTTTCTATAGGACACTACCCGTATTTTTCTTGCAACTTTATTCTTTTATAGAAATGGAATTCTGCAAGTCCTTGTTCGCTGCCATATTCATAGTAACTACGATGAGCTCAGTGGCTTGGACAGCTCCGACGAATTACCGACCAAGCGATGCTGAAATTGTCATCAGACTTTCACTGATGCCATCAAGATCCAACGCCACAAAAGAGGTACGGTATTCGCATATTTATTCTCTTGATTCTACTTCTGAAGTAAAGCTGCTTGTAAAACGCTACTTTCAGAATTGTTTAAAGTAAAATATCGTTATTTTATCCGCAGATGTTAAAGGTCCATCAATTCATAGCTTCTAACTGGGATCTAAAGGAGACGTCCCTCACTCTTGGAGTGGCTGACACGACTGTATGTTCCTCAGATCTTGTGAGTATGAAGAAATTCACCTTTCGACTTTTTTTTGAGGAAAAGTCTTTTTCAGTCAGCGGAAGGACATTTTAAACGGATAAACATTTCAAGCATGGTTATTTATCAATCTAACTCGCAGGCAATAGCTAAATACAGGGCAAAAGAGAGAAACATATGCGAGTGATTTCTCCAGACGCGTAGGGGTCTGAGGCACTGGCACTAAAGTATAACACCAAAGTATGGTAAATGATTGACAAAACTTTCTCTTCTGTAAGTCACTGGCACTATAAAATGATAAAAATTTGCATAATTTCTGTGTTTTTGGTTCTCCTCAGCAAAAGAAAGACAACTTTTCGATTGCTTTTATGCAACTTTACAACTTCATCCACCCACTATACCTGGCTTACTCATATGAGGAAGCTAAAGGATCTCAGCACAAAGTGTTGGCAAGTGCGCTCAAAGACACCAGTTTTCACCTAAATACTACAGTGTGGAGAGTGAGACGCGAGGTACGTTACCTTCCTTCTAATATGACAATTCTCTTATGGGGAGACTTACATTTTTTTCACTGATGGTGGAATAAAGTAGCTAAGTCGCGATACCTCGACGAAATAAAAATCGCACAGGCTTTAGAAAGGAAGCGAATACCCAAAGACTAGCTAGCTGAGCAGACTCAAAATATTGTTGTTCCAGCTTTGAAGCCCAGTGCAAAGAAACGTAAATTGTCAGTGTTGCCTATTTTTTTCCGCCACTAATATTTACCCTTTGTTAAATCTCAGATAACGAAAACTGGTGCCACAATACCCCCTGTTCAGCACATCTCAGAGACGAGCCTGGATCATTATACTAAAGCATATTTACAGGCAATGGTCAATAACAAACGTGTGGTAAGAAAAAAAGGATTCAAATGATAATCATTCCTTCAACTGTAAAGGATACATGAAGCAAAACGCAAACTAAAAAAGGAATACGAACCCCAAAGCGGTATAGAATCTAAGAGGTATCCCGTTTTCAGTCTTCGTTGAAACCTCCAGAAAATGTAGTGTTGGGCTTAAAGTGTTGCATTTTTCATACGAGTCTTACATGCATCATTTAACTTTCTTACATATCTTACTAAATTCAAAAGTTGCCAAACATCAAATTTAGCATAAGTAGAGGATCTTTACAGTGATTTTCAACACTATCAAAGCAACAAACTTAAAAAAAAAACAATGAATATGTAGACATGAAACTTTAATCAATAATGTTTCTTTTTTTTTTTTTTTTTACTTTTGTAGAGTGTAACCATAACTGATGATGTGGTGAAGACTTACAGAAACTATGTCATTCTCTACACACTGAAGGATGTTCTCACTGAAGTGTTGACTTGCATCTAAACCTATTTATTACTGAACACGTTGCTCTCTGGCAGAGCAAATAGACTTATTTAGACTAACTGCTCTTACCGTATTATTAGAATACTGAAAGAGGACTACACTTTTCCTGATGTTTACTTATTTAAATTAAAGTTATTCTGTGGAAAAAATTACCAAAAATACTAGAAAAAAACCTCAAAACATTGATAATTATCCAACAAGAGCACTGCCCATAAAAACAATATTTATTTCTTAGAGGACAACGGTTTAGGGATTCAAGCTTGCTACCTAAAGTCAATTTTTAAAGGTCTTAATTCAACCATCAGTTAGTTTTATGACTGTGAATCCTTAAAAAGTACAGCAAAGCTTAGTCTAAGGGTTGATTCAAGAAGTACCTTAGCCAACACTCAGGCTAGAGAGGGCATCTTTTCGCTAGCAAACTTTAGGAGTTCCTTGTTCCTGGATTGACAGCATGCTCTGTAATTAGAGAAATAAACACTTTTATAAAGTCCATGTTGACACTATTATCTACCATGTTACTGATGCTAATCAGTGTATATGTTGATCTTTTAAAGATTTATTATCAGAACATAAAATGTAACTGTATGCGAGGTGTTGTTAAATTAACAATGAAGCATTAAAAAATTGAAATCCAAAGTGATGTCTCTTTTCTTCTCAAAAGTTTAATACATTACTGGTGTACGTCAAACAAGAAATTGTGAAACTTAATCCCTTGCACTTTATAATCTCATGCTAACCTCTACCCTCTTCTAACATTTAGTTATCACACAATGTATATTTTATTAAGAAATAATAGTCATTTCCATGCTCCTATCCTCAAGATCACGAGGAGGACTGGTACATAAATTAATAAACCGCTCCACTAACAATGATATTAAAGTCGATTATCGTTAAATAGTCAACGCCCACACACAAAACACAATGGTCCACCTCCTGCAATAAAAGTCACTCTTCTCAAATAGGTTAGTTAGCAATAAAAAACAGTTGATACGGGATTTAGTTCCTTCTTTTCTATATATTTGGAGGACAATAGTCTAGGGATTTTTGCGGTGTGATGTCTTAGATAAAGTGTAAAACTATCTCCGACTCGAAAACATAGGAAACATGACCAACCAACAAGGTTTCCCTAGATTTGCAGCAAGATTTGAATAAGGCCAAAGGAATGATGATCCTGTTAGATAGAAAGCGTAAACCTATATACAGATTAAGTCTACATCAGTGGTGGGTGAACATATTTAGCTACCCTCGAAACTGACCATTTATTCTATGGCTATTTTTTTTGAAAAGTTATGATGGATTGTTTACAGTTTAACGTGCTTGTTGTTACAAACTTCTTTCGGTCATCGTCTAATAAGAACGGAACTATAACACTCCTATACAAACACGATTACTACTGAAGATAAAAAAGGATAACAATCCCGGATATGCTTTCGAGGGTTAGGATTTGTCTACTACAAGTGACACGGAACAACTAAAATCAAGAAGGGGTGTCTTGTCAGTTCTTGTTATCTCCACATTTAGAAAATAAAGTTCAAACGACCAATTGACCTTTTGATATTTTCTAGCACGCGAAAAGCCAAGCTTGTCACGCAAAAGCCAGTTTACACTTGCGAAAGTTATAACTGTTAAGCACAGATTCTATGTGTTCTATGGTAGCAACTGGCATATGACACGAACATGTACCATACATGAACACTTCTTGGTACAGATGCACTTCGTATTTATTTATCTTCCGTTTTCGTGAAAGATCGTCCTGATAGTTTTACCCCGTATATAAGGTTCCCTCACTATCTCAAGGTATTTTTTCATTTTATCAAGAAGGACTGAAGAACTCATCCGTCCGTTGAATTTTTTATTTCTCGAGTTTGAAAATTATTAATAAGAACGATAGGTTTCAAAGGATAAAATCTATCCTCTAATGCAATGAACTGATCTGCTCATGAAGCGTCAAGTCACCAAATGGGATATGTTGATCATTGCTTCGGCAATTGAGACCACTCTTCCTTGACCCTTGCTTGATATTACTGAGAATAGTGACAAAGCACAGATGTTGACAAAGTATAGATAGATTGCCAATCAAGGGCCTAACCTCATAAGTTAATGACCTGTTTTCGATGACAATGGCTTGTTTTGTTCAACATGATCGAAAATAAAGTTACGTCAACTCCGAAGTCACATCAATCGACCCGTGCGGCCCCGTTCACGCTGGGAATGAAAAACATTACAAATATTTGTATAGCTACACACCGAAAACATCACCTATCGATATGGATACATTGCAATTAAATCATTTAATCATTATGCTTCTCCTCTTCCACGCTCTATGATGATATGAGATACATAAGATGTTGTTGTCAAGGTTTCTTTTTTTTCGTAGATCGTCGTGATAAACGAAGCGTTCCTTCCTTTTCAGCAATAACTTTGATAACAGGAGTATTACTGTTGAAGAGGCGGAAGCGGTAAACGAGCTCCCTTTATCCCAAAAGAAAACTCTGAACTGTGACCCATTAAATCAAAGTTTTTCCAGGTGCGTAGTTTCCTAAGGACTTTACACTTTCTGGGTTCATGTAAACCGATAAGCAGCACTTATTTAACCTGAGGCATACGATATTTCAACAATCTATATAGAATTTTATAGTCATTTCCATTTTTACTGCAAAATAATATAAATCCTTGAGGTTACATGTGCACTGCGTTCGTGGAGTCAAACTTACTACATACCACACATAAAATACAAACTCTAAGATCTACTTGACAAAATAAGACTGCAACGGAAGAAACAGTCCACAAAGATCAAGAGATACAGTTTTATGAATTCAAAATGATGTCATTTACAAAGCGAACGAACGACGAAATGTTTAGCGAAAATGAGTCATCCAGAATACGCCTGATCAAAATAGCTTACCAAAACATGATGCAAGCCAATAAAACAGCTTCCTCTTCGTTTTGTATAAATGGTAGTCAATATGCATTTTACCTTCAGTAGTTCTGGATACAGCCAGAGAAAACAACGCAAGATTTTGAATCCAAGTAATTTATCCCCAGAGATACTTAAAAAGAGATAGGTAAGTCTTATTGATTATCTTAAATGAGAACTGTCATTGTTCGGTCCCATCTGTAACTAGACCAGATATACCGTAAAAGCAAGATTAAGTTTCCGTTAACAGAACGTAAAGATTCAAACTCCTTCCTTCATTTGCCTTTCAAAATAAAAGATGACTCTACCAAACTTTGCCTCCAATAATTCTTAACCAAAGCGTCCGATAACCACTGACAACAACTGTAATTAACGATGTAGCTACCTAACTTTCGTAATTTGATTCCTCGAAGCTAAATAGGAGTAAATAGGAGTACCTCTGTCATTATTAAACTTTTTTTTCTGATGACGTTTTGGTTCACTAGAAATGGAATTCTGCAAGTCCTTGTTCACTGCCATATTCATAGTAACCACAATGAGCGCAGTGGCTTGGACAGCTCCGTTGAGTTACCAACCAAGTGATGCTGAAATTGTCATCAGACTTTCACTTATGCCATCAAGATCCAACGCCACAAAGAAGGTAGTGGAAGAAATTGTTTTTTTCTTACTGATTCTATTTCGCTATTAAGCTCCTTATGAGACGCTTCATGCAAAGACTAACGGTAGTGCATTTTATTTATAGATGTTGAAGGTCTATCAATTCAGCCTCTAACTGAGATCTAAAGGAGACACCCCTTGCTCTTGGAATGGGTGACGCACCTGTGTGTTCCTCAAGTTTGGTAAGGATTGGAATCTTAAAGTTGTCTCTTTTTTTCCAAAAACATATCTACTTCAGTTAATGTTTTGACATTTTAAACGGATAGACATTTCGACCCTGGCAATTTTTTTCTTAAATTTACGTGTGATGTAATCGCCAAAACAAAACGGAAACACGGACAAAAGAGAGAAAAAACATATGCGAGTTGTTACATACAGCGCGTAGTGGTCTGAGGCACTGGCGCAAACTTAAATCAATCACTAATCACTAACCGGTCTCTCTCACACACGATGATTGGTCAGTTTTCCAATTAACTATTTCGAGCCTGTTTTCCAAGTCTTCAATACTGACACAATTTCCACGATTTCTCATTAAAGTGATCACTGGCTTTGTATCCCATCTGTTTCTGTACCTCACAGGCACTTGAAAATCTTAACAATTTGCATCCTATCTATACTTTTGCTTCTCTTCACCAAAAGAAAGACAACCTCTCCATTGCTTTTATCCAACTTTACAACTTCATCCGTACACTATACCTGGCATACTCCTATGAGGAAGCTAAAGGATCTCAGCACAGAGTGTTGGCAAGTGCGCTCAGAGACACCAGTTTTCACCTGAATACGACAGTGTGGAAAGTGAGACGCGAGGTAAGTTACCTTCCTTCAGATATAACAATTCCCTGATGAGGAGACTTTCATTTTATTCTCGTGAAGATTCCACTTCATTTATGGCAGAATAAATGAGCTAAGTCACAATACTTTGAAGAAATAGAAACGACTCAAGTAGTTTAAAATGGAAACGAATAGTCAAACACTAGCTTGCTGGGGCAGACCACAAAAGGTGTGAGTGGGCCAAGAGAAGCGAAGAATGGTTAAGGATTGCGCAGCTGAACATGGACTGCAAACGACGAGTATACAAATAACTGCATCGAACAGTTTAATATCTCAGTTAAATATTCCCATTGTAAAGTAAGTCGTATTTCAGCCGGCCCGGGGGCTGCAATGATTTTACTTCCTAATAAAGCTATCTATCTATCAAGATGCAGGAAGAATTTGTCACTGCTTTTTTTTTCCTTCACAAAACACTACCTCACAATACTAATGTTCAGCCTCTGAAGCTTACGGTGCTAACTAATGTAAATTGTAAGTGTTGCCTAGTTCTTTATTCACCACTGACAGTTACCTTCTGTTAAATCTTAGATAATGAAAACCGGTTCTTCAATACCCTCTGTACAGCAAATCTCAGAGGCGAGCCTGGATCATTATATTAGAACATACCTACAGGCGATGGTCAATAACAAACGTGTGGTAAGAAAAAATACAGCCACGTGAAATATTTCTTCAACTATAAATGACACATGTAGCAACAACCAATTTCACAAAGAAGTAAAAGAAAGTTCAAATCTTCGAAGGAGAAGAGAATCTAAGCGGTGACCATTCCAGCGTAATTAAAACTTGACTAGAGGCACGGAATATTATAAAGGGCCCGTTTCCCGAAAGTACCGGGCATCTGACGAACTTGAAGTCATCATTCTAAAGTCTTATGAAACATCTCGCCAACAGAAGCGCAGCTTCTAGCTAAAACATCCAGTCCCTTCTGTTTCCTTTTCTGATATCTTGTAATGTTTCAATTTCAAACAATCAACATCTCGCTCTTACATATAAATACGGTAAAGAAAAAGAAGATTTTCGGAATCATTTTCCAAGTGTCATTTTTCGTAGGTATAATTTGACTTTCATAGTACTTCTCTAGCTTATCTTAATGCTGCCATGCATCAATGTTGGTATAGGTACAGAATATCAACAAAAATGTAAAAAGTGTCAAAGTTAATGTTAATCAACATTTATTTACTTTTTTTTTTTGTTTTTGTAGGGTTTGACCACGATAATTGACGATGTGGTGAAGACTTACAGAAATTATGTTATCATGTACACACTGAAAGATGTTCTTACTCAAGTGTTGAATTGTATCTAAGATTATTTATTACCCAACGAATTGCCCTCTGGTAGAGCAAATATTTACTTGTGACTTGATCTGAATTAATGAAAGACTGAGGGACCTCTTCACATTTCTTAATGTTTAAGTATCTAAAGTTATTCGTAGAACACAAAAACTCTAAGAAGGCTGTAGAATAACATCCTTTTTGATTACACAAGAGCACTGCTCATCAAAACGGTATTAGAATCTTCCAGGACAACAGTTTTGAGATTCAACCTTGCCGCCCTATATTAATGTTTTAAACGTTCAATTCAACTATCACTTTTCATAATTATATGGTAATTCTTAAAAGTAAACCAGAGCTCAGTCTGAGAAATGATTCGAAAAGTATCTTGGTTAAGAGTTAAGCAGTAGCCAGGAGCATTTTTGTCCTGTCCTAGTCTTTCTAAGCTCCTTATTCAAGAATCGACTAAAACTCTTTGTAATTATAGAGAGAAACACTTTCAAAAAAGTCCATATTGAGACTATCATCCCCGTGTTACTGATGATAATCAGTGTATATGTTGATCTTTTAAAGCTTTATGATAAGCATACGAAAATGTAACTGCAAGCGTTCTGTTGTTAAATTAACAATAAAGCGTTAAAAATAGAAATCGAAAGCAAGGTCTACTTTCTACACCAACACATTTGATAACTAAATCGATCCATTTATCTATTTTAAAACCAGCCTTAAGAAACTCATGCTTGAGTAGATGTTTGACCCTAGATGCCGCTTAGTACTACATAACAGCACGTGCATTTTTTATCCCTTAGGGGGACACATGCTGACCTAAAAGTGTCGTCATAGTGAACTGATGGAGATTTTACTAAAGCGATAGTCACATTATTATGGCCGATGCGCTCTGTTCATTTATTCTTTACCTTGGATGGTCTGAGCCCTCAGTTTTCTCACACTGTATTTACTAGATATAGTCTGTCCTCTTGTAGTACCGTTATTTCAATAGCACAGACTGAAATTTCATCCGTGATTTGCAAAATAGATTTTAGATCACCAAAAAAGACAGTTAAAATTCAAAGGCTTAAATTTACACTTCTCACGGAATAAGTTGCTGAATTGGGAATTGAAAAACTGTTCATTTCCATGCCGCTATTCTTGAGATCACGACTGGTACTGGTAGACAATATCTACCAACCACTCCAGCATTTCCTGTGATAAATTTTACTTTCCTCTATCTCATCTTTCTCCACCTTTGGTTGACACGAAATTTTTTTCCTTTTATCTTTCATTTCCTTTACTTATTCATACATTATCTATTCATTGATTTATTTACCTAAGTTATTTCTGTGGTGTGATGCCCTTGAAAAAGTGAAGTTCTATCTTTAAGTCGGAAACATTAGGGAACACGACCAACTTACGTCCTTATTAAAGAAAGCGTGAGGACTGTAAACGCGTTTTTATAATTCTAAACCTGAATGACGGGAACGCGTGGAAATTAAGTCTAAAACACTTACTCTTCATCTTGCTTATAAAGTCAATTTGATCGGAGATATTCGGCTAAATTCGAACCGCACATTTACTTTACAAAACTTTTCTTGGATGTGTTATGATACGTGATATAAAGTGTTTGGTATCATATTCTTCTCTTGGCAAAAGTCTAAGTAATAACGGAACTTTACCACTCATGAAGTACTTATGGCCGCTTTACGAAAACCGGAAACCTGTACGTCTACCGGTAAGGATGAAAAAGGATTGTTACTCCATCGATTGCGGAAAACAACGATGAGAAAACAATTTATTAGGATATGCTTTCAATGAATTGATTTATAATTCTACAAGTAACGAGAAACATTTAGAAACAAGAAAAGGGATGTCTTGTCAGCTACCATTAGCCCCTTTGTCTTCTTTAGCAGCGACTGGTACGTTACACGGACATGAACCGTGCATCACCACTTCATGATACCGATGCTCTTCGTCTGTATTTATCTATTCTTCGTGGAAGTTCGTCATTAGGTCGTTATAATTTACCTGTAAAAACGCTTCTCTTTATACTATCATAACCAACTTTTTCAATTATATAAAGAAGGAAGATCTCATGCCTCAGCCATATTTTAAAGTTTACTTTTTACAGTAGTTTAAGGCCTCATTCAAACAGTTTGTATACTCTCTTTTCTTTGTCTTGCGATTTAACATTATAATTTACGACCGAGTAAATTAAAAGCCTAAAAAATATCCTCTTACCCAATGAAACTATCTGTTCATGTCACAGCTAGTCATCAAATGGGACATCTTGTTACTTTCTTCAATTTAGACTACGACTCCTTTACCTAGTTTATTTATGGATAATTAGTTGAGTTTAGTTAGTCGGGCCCAAGCCCATAAACTAATGACCCATTTCCTGTGATAAAGACTGGTTTTGTTCAATAAACGACATGTCAATTAAGTTACGTCAACACAGAAGTCACGTTATTAATAATTCATATTATCATTCCACCAGTGCGGCCTCGCGCGCTTTCAATGAAAAAACCATCTCAAAGATTCGTCTAGATTAACACCAGCCTAATCATCTATTGATTATAATGCATTAAAATCAAATGATTGTATCTTTAAATTGGCTTATTCCCTTCTATCCTCTGTGTTGATACCGGCTAGTTAAAATATTTGTTGTCACGCTCTTCTTTTAAGTGATTGCCATTATGAGCGGAAAGTTGCTTACTTTCTTACCAGGAACTTTGATAAAGGAAACAATAAACGTTAAAGAGGCGGAGGTCCATGCGCTTATCCCGAGAGAAAATATCAAAATTTTAAAAAATCAAATCAGAGTGTTTCTGGACACCCTGTTTTCTAAGAGCTGAGCAGTTTTCGAGATTGTGGTAAAAACGGATAAGCAGCATCTCTTCAACCCACAACAAAAAAAAGGTCCAACAATCCATACGGACCGGAATTAGAGCCATTACTACTGCGGAATAAATGCCTGTATTAAGTATAAATGCGATGAAATGGTTTCGCGGAACCAGAATTACTGCATACCAGACATAAACTACAAAATCAATTTGATACAACAAGGATGGATCGTTCGACTGTTACGGAAGGAACAGTAAACAACGTTCAAAAGATACAGGTTTATGAATTCAAATGACGTAATTTACAAAGCTTCAAACGATACAAAATTTAGGGAAAATGAGTAATCCAGAATATGCCGGACAAAAAGATGATGTAAAGAAATAAAACATCTTCCTCTTCATTTAGTATAAAAGACGGTCAAAACTCGCTTCACCCTCAATTAATCCTGGACAAGGAAAGGAAAACAACGAAACATTTCGAATCAGAGAAGTTTATCTGCCACAGACACTTAGAAGGAGAAAGGTAAGTCTACATTGCTCGGTCCGTTCTACTACAAGACTGGAAGTAAAAGCTGATTTATGTTGAATGCATGCATAGTCTTCACCTTTACTTATCATAGGTTTTAAAACAGCAGTTCTAAAGACGTTTTGTTTAATTGCCACTTAACAAAAGATATGACTTTACCAAAATTCTGCTTCACAGAAGTTTAAACGAAAAGCTACGGAGAACCACTGACAAACAATTTAAGAGTTAGCTTCTTCAGTTCCTCAAATCAATTCCCCAAAGTTTAGGTAAAATGTTACGAGTGCCGTGTTAATTTTATCAATTGCTTTCTATAGGAAACTACCCGTATTTTTCTTGCAACTTTATTCTTTTATAGAAATGGAATTCTGCAAGTCCTTGTTCGCTGCCATATTCATAGTAACTACGATGAGCTCAGTGGCTTGGACAGCTCCGTTGAGTTACCGACCAAGTGATGCTGAAATTGTCATCAGACTTTCGCTTATGCCATCAAGATCCAACGCCACAAAAGAGGTACGGTATTCGCATATTTATTCTCTTGCTTCTACTTCTGAAGTAAAGCTGCTTGTAAAACGCTACTTTCAGAATTTTTTAAAGTAAAATATCGTTATTTTATCCGCAGATGTTGAAGGTCCATCAATTCATAGCTTCTAACTGGGATCTAAAGGAGACGTCCCTCATTCTTGGAGTGGCTGACACGACTGTATGTTCCTCAGATCTTGTGAGTATGAAGAAATTCACCTCTCGACTTTTTTTTGAGGGAAAGTCTTTTTTCAGTCAGCGGAAGGACATTTTAAACTGATAAACATTTCAAGCATGGTTATTTATCAATCTAACTCGGAGGCAATAGCCAAATACAGGGTAAAAGAGAGAAACAAGTGCGAGTGATTTCTCCAGACGCGTAGGGGTCTGAAGCACTGGCACTAAAGTACAACACCAAAGTATGGTAAATGATTGACAAAACTTTCTCCTCTGTAAGTCACTGGCACTATAAAATGATAAAAATTTGCATAATTTCTGTGTTTTTGGTTCTCCTCAGCAAAAGAAAGACAACTTTTCGATTGCTTTTATGCAACTTTACAACTTCATCCACCCACTATACCTGGCTTACTCATATGAGGAAGCTAAAGGATCTCAGCACAAAGTGTTGGCGAGTGCACTCAAAGACACCAGTTTTCACCTAAATACTACAGTGTGGAGAGTGAGACGCGAGGTAAGTTACCTTCCTTCTAATATAACAATTCCCTTATGGGGAGACTTACATTTTTTTCACTAATGGTGGAATAAAGTAGCTAAGTCGCGATACCTCGACGAAATAAAAATCGCACAGGCTTTAGAAAGTAAGCGAATAGTCAAAGACTAGCTACCTGGGCAGACTCAAAATATTGTTGTTCTGGCTTTGAAGCCCAGTGCTAAGTAACGTAAATTGTCAGTGTTGCCTATTTTTTTTCCGCCACTAATATTTACCCTTTGTTAAATCTCAGATAACGAAAACTGGTGCCGCAATACCCCCTGTTCAACACATCTCAGAGACAAGCCTGGATTATTATACTAAAGCGTATTTACAGGCGATGGTCAATAACAAACGTGTGGTAAGAAAAAAAGGATTCAAATGATAATCATTCCTTCAACTGTAAAGGATACATGAAGCAAAAACGCAAACTAAAAAAGAAATACGAACCCCAAAGCGGTATAGAATCTAAGAGGTATCCTTTTCAGTCTTCGTTGAAACCTCCAGAAAATGTAGTGTTTGGCTTCAAGTGTTAATTTTTCATACGAGTCTTACATGCCTCATTTAACTTTCTTACATATCTTACTAAATTCAAAAGTTGCCAAACATCAAATTTAGCATAAGTACAGGATCTTTACTGTGATTTTCAACACTATCAAAGCAACCACCTTAAAAAAATAAAATGAATATGCAGACATGAAACTTTAATCAATAATGTTTCTTTTTTTTTTTTTTTTACTTTTGTAGAGTGTAACCATAACTGATGATGTGGTGAAGACTTACAGAAACTATGTCATTCTCTACACACTGAAGGATGTTCTCACTGAAGTGTTGACTTGCATCTAAACCTATTTATTACTGAACACGTTGCTCTCTGGCAGAGCAAATAGACTTATTTAGACTAACTGCTCTTACCGTATTATTAGAATACTGAAAAAGTATTACACTTTTCACGATGTTTACTTATTTAAATTAAAGTTATTCTGTGGAGAAAATGAACAAAAATTCTAGAAAAAAACTCAAAACATAGATAACTATCCAACAAGAGCACTGCCCATAAAAACAATGTTAAATTCTTAGAGGAGAATAATTTAGGGGGTCGAGCTTGCTACCTAAACTCAATTTTTACAAGTCTTAATTTAACTATCAATTAGTTTTATGACTGTGAATTCTTAAAAAGTACAGCAAAGCTTAGTTTAAGGGTTGATTCAAGAAGTACCTTAGCCAACACTCAAGCTAGAGAGGGCATCTTTTCGCTAGCAAACTTTAGGAGTTCCTCGTTCCTGGATTGACAGCATGCTCTGTAATTAGAGAAATAAACACTTTTATAAAGTCCATGTTGACACTGTTATCTACCATGTTACTGATGCTAATCAGTGTATATGTTGATCTTTTAAAGATTTATTATCAGAACATACAATGTAACTGTATGCGAGGTGTTGTTAAATTAACAATGAAGCATTAAAAAATTGAAATCCAAAGTGATCTCTCTTTTCTTCTCAAAAGTTTAATACATGACTGGTGTACGTCAAACAAGAAATTGTGAAACTTAATCCCTTGCACTTTATAATCTCATGCTAACCTCTACCCTCTTCTCACATTTAGCTATCACACAATGTATATTTTATTAGGAAATACTAGTCATTTCCATGCTCCTATCCTCAAGATCACGAGGAGGACTGGTACTTAATTAATAAACCGCTCCACTAACAATTATATTAAAGTCGATTATCGTTAAATAGTCAACGCCCACACACAAAACACAATGGTCCACCTCCTGTAATAAAAGTCACTCTTCTCAAATAGGTTAGTTAGCAATAAAAAACAGTTGATACGGGATTTATTTCCTTCTTTTCTATATATTTGGAGGACAAGAGTCTAGGGATTTGAGCGGTGTGATGTCTTAGATAAAGTGTAAAACTATCTCCGACTCGAAAACATAGGAAACATGACCAACCGACAAGGTTTCCCTAGATTTGCAGCAAGATTTGAATAAGGCCAAAGGAATGATGATCCTGTTAGATAGAAAGCGTAAACCTATATACAGATTAAGTCTACATCAGTGGTGGGTGAACATATTTAGCTACCCTCGAAACTGACCATTTATTCTATGGCTATTTTCTTTGAAAAGTTATGATGCATTGTTTACAGTTTAACGTGCTTGTTGTTACAAACTTCTTTCGGTCATCGTCTAATAAGAACGGAACTATAACACTCCTATACAAACAAGATTACTACTGAAGACAAAAAAGGTACAAACTTCTTTCGGTCATCGTCTAATAAGAACGGAACTATAACACTCCTATACAAACAAGATTACTACTGAAGACAAAAAAGGATAACAATCCCGGATGTGCTTTCAAGGGTTTGGATTTGTCTACTACAAGTGACACGGAACAACTAAAATCAAGAAGGGGTGTCTTGTCAGTTCTTGTTATCTCCACATTTAGAAAATAAAGTTCAAACGACCAATTGACCTTTTGATATTTTCTAGCACGCGAAAAGCCAAGCTTGTCACGCAAAAGCCAGTTTACACTTGCGAAAGTTATAGCTGTTAAGCACAGATTCTATGTGTTCTATCGTAGAAACTGGCATATTACACGAACATGTACCATACATGAACACTTCTTGGTACAGATGCACTTCGTATTTATTTATCTTCCGTTTTCGTGAAAGATCGTCCTGATAGTTTTACCCAGTATATAAGGTTCCCTCACTATCTCAAGGTATTTTTTCATTTTATCAAGAAGGACTGAAGAACTCATCCGTCCGTTGAATTTTTTATTTCTCGAGTTTGAAAATTATTAATAAGAACGATAGGTTTCAAAGGATAAAATCTATCGTCTAATGCAATGAAATGATCTGCTCAGGAAGCGTCAAGTCACCAAATGGGATATGTTGATCATTTCTTCGGCAATTGAGACCACTCTTCCTTGACCCTTGCTTGATATTACTGAGAATAGTGACAAAGCACAGATGTTGACAAAGTATAGATAGATTACCAATCAAGGGCCTAACCTCATAAGTTAATGACCTGTTTTCGATGACAATGGCTTGTTTTGTTCAACATGATCGAAAATAAAGTTAAGTCAACTCCGAAGTCACATCAATCGACCCGTGCGGCCCCGCTCACGCTGGGAATGAAAAACATTACAAATATTTGTATAGCTACACACCGAAAAAATCACCTATCGATATGGATACATTGCAATGAAATCATTTAATCATTATGCTTCTCCTCTTCCAAGCTCTATGATGATATGAGATACATAAGATGTTGTTGTCAAGGTTTCTTTTTTTTCGTAGATCGTCGTGATAAACGAAGCGTTCCTTCCTTTTCAGCAATAACTTTGATAACAGGAGTATTACTTTTGAAGAGGCGGAAGCGGTAAACGAGCTCCCTTTATCCCAAAAGAAAACTCTGAACTGTGACCCATTAAATCAAAGTTTTTCCAAGTGCGTAGTTTCCTAAGGACTTTACGCTTTCTGGGTTCATGTAAACCGATAAGCAGCACTTATTTAACCTGAGGCATACGATATTTCAACAATCTATATAGAATTTTATAGTCATTTCCATTTTTACTGCAAAATAATATCAATCCTTGAGGTTACATGTACACTGCGTTCGTGGAGTCAAACTTACTACATACCACACATAAAATACAAACTCTAAGATCTACTTGACAAAATAAGACTGCAACGGAAGAAACAGTCGACAAAGATCAAGAGATACAGTTTTATGAATTCAAAATGATGTCATTTACAAAGTGAACGAACGACGAAATGTTTAGCGAAAATGAGTCATCCAGAATACGCCTGATCAAAATAGCTTACCAAAACATGATGCAAACCAATAAAACAGCTTCCTCTTCGTTTTGTATAAATGGTAGTCAATATGTATTTTACCTTCAGTAGTTCTGGATACAGCCAGAGAAAACAACGCAAGATTTTGAATCAAAGTAAGTTATCCCCAGAGATACTTAAAAAGAGATAAGTAAGTCTTATTGATTATCTTAAATGAGAACTGTCATTGTTCGGTCCCATCTGTAACTAGACCAGATATACCGTAAAAGCAAGATTAAGTTTGCGTTAACAGAACGTAAAGATTCAAACTCCTTCCTTCATTTGCTTTCAAAATAAAAGATGACTCTACCAAACTTTGCCTCCAATAATTCTTAACCAAAGCGTCCGATAACCACTGACAACAACTGTAATTAACGATTTAGCTACCTAACTTTCGTAATTTGATTCCTGGAAGCTAAATAGGAGTAAATAGGAGTACCTCTGTCATTATTAAACTTTTTTTCTGATAACGTTTTGGTTCACTAGAAATGGAATTCTGCAAGTCCTTGTTCACTGCCATATTCATAGTAACCACAATGAGCGCTGTGGCTTGGACAGCTCCGTTGAGTTACCGACCAAGTGATGCTGAAATTGTCATCAGACTTTCACTTATGCCATCAAGATCCAACGCCACAAAGGAGGTAGTGGAAGAAGTTGTTTTTTTCTTACTGATTCTATTTCGCTATTAAGCTCCTTATGAGACGCTACATGCAAAGACTAACGGTAGTGCATTTTATTTGCAGTTGTTGAAGGTCTATCAATTCAGCTTCTAACTGGGATCTAAAGGAGACACCCCTTGCTCTTGGAATGGCTGACACACCTGTGTGTTCCTCAAATTTGGTAAGGATTGGAATCTTAAAGTTGTCTCTTTTTTTCCAAAAACATATCTACTTCAGTTAATGTTTTGACATTTTAAACGGATAGACATTTCGACCCTGGCAATTTTTTTTTTAATTTACGTGTGATGTAATCGCCAAAACAAAACGGAAACACGGACAAAAGAGAGAAAAAACATATGCGAGTTGTTACTTACAGCGCGTAGTGGTCTGAGGCACTGGCGCAAAGTTAAATCAATCAGTAATCACTAACCGGTCTCTCTCACACACGATGATTGGTCAGTTTTCCAATTAACTATTTCGAGCCTGTTTTCCAAGTCTTCAATACTGACACAATTTCCACGATTTCTCATTAAAGTGATCACTGGCTTTGTATCCCATCTGTTTCTGTACGTCAAAGGCACTAGAAAATCTTAACAATTTGCATCCTATCTGTACTTTTACTTCTCTTCAGCAAAAGAAAGACAACCTTTCCATTGCTTTTATCAAACTTTAAAACTTCATCCGTCCACTATACCTGGCATACTCCTATGAGGAAGCTAAAGGATCTCAGCACAGAGTGTTGGCGAGTGCGCTAAGAGACACCAGTTTTCACCTGAATACTACAGTATGGAGAGTGAGACGCGAGGTAAGTTACCTTCCTTCAGATATAACAATTCCCTGATGAGGAGACTTTCATTTTATTCTCGTGAAGATTCCACTTCATTTATGGCAGAATAAATGAGCTAAGTCACAATACTTTGAAGAAATAGAAATCGCTCAAGTAGTTTAGAATGGAAACGAATAGTCAAACACTAGCTTGCTGGGGCAGACCACAAAAGGTGTGAGTGGACCAAGAGAAGCGAAGAATGGTTAAGGATTGCGCAGCTGAACATGGACTGCAAACGACGAGTACACAAATAACTGCATCGAACAGTTTAATATCTCAGTTAAATATTCCCATTGTAAAGTAAGTCGTATTTCAGCCGGCCCGGGGGCTGCAATGATTTTACTTCCTAATAAAGCTATCTATCTATCAAGATTCAGGAAGAATTTGTCACTGCTTTTTTTTTCCTTCGCAAAACACTACCTCGCAATACTAATGTTCAGCCTCTAAAGCTTACGGTGCTAACAAATGTAAATTGTAAGTGTTGCCTAGTTCTTTATTCACCACTGACAGTTACCTTCTGTTAAATCTTAGATAATGAAAACCGGTTCTTCAATACCCTCTGTACAGCAAATCTCAGAGGCGAGCCTGGATCATTATATTAGAACATACCTACAGGCGATGGTCAATAACAAACGTGTGGTAAGAAAAAATACAGCCACGTGAAATATTTCTTCAACTATAAATGACACATGTAGCAACAACCAATTTCACACAGAAGTAAAAGAAAGTTCAAATCTCCGGAGGAGAATAGAATCTAAGCGGTGACCTTTCCAGCGTAATTAAAACTTGACTAGAGGCACTGAATATTATAAAGGGCCCGTTTCCCGAAAGTACCGGGCATCTGACGAACTTGAAGTCATCATTCTAAAGTCTTATGAAACATCTCGCCAACAGAAGCGCAGCTTCTAGCTAAAACATCCAGTCCCTTCTGTTTCCTTTTCTGATATCTTGTAATGTTTCAATTTCAAACAATCAACATCTCGCTCTTACATATAAATACGGTAAAGAAAAAGCAGATTTTCGGAATCATTTTCCAAGTGTCCTTTTTCGTAGGTATAATTTGACTTTCAAAGTACTTCTCTAGCTTATGTTAATGCTGCCATACATCAATGTTGGTATAAGTACAGAATAGCAACAAAAATGTAAAAAGTGTCAAAGTTAATGTTAATCAACATTTATTTACTTTTTTTTTTTTTGTAGGGTTTGACCACGATAACTGACGATGTGGTGAAGACTTACAGAAATTATGTTATCCTGTACACACTGAAAGATGTTCTTACTCACGTGTTGAATTCTATCTAAGATTATTTATTACCCAACGAATTGCTCTCTGGTAGAGCAAATATTTACTTGTGACTTGATCTGAATTAATGAAAGACTGAGGGACCTCTTCACATTTCTTAATGTTTAAGTATTTAAACTTATTCGTAGAACACAAAAACTCTAAGAAGGCTGTAGAATAACATCCTTTTTGATTACACAAGAGCACTGCTTATCAAAACGGTATTAGAATCTTCCAGGACAACAGTTTTGAGATTCAACCTTGCCGCCCTATATTAATGTTTAAACTTGCAATTCAATCATCACTTTTCATAATTATATGGTAATTCTTAAAAGTAAGCCAGAGCTCAGTCTGAGAAATGATTCGAAAAGTATCTTGGTTAAGAGTTAAGCAGTAGCCAGGAGCATTTTTGTCCTGTCCTAGTCTTTCTAAGCTCCTTATTCAAGAATCGACTAAAACTCTTTGTAATTATAGAGAGAAACACTTTCAAAAAAGTCCATATTGAGACTATCATCCCTGTGTTACTGATGATAATCAGTGTATATGTTGACCTTTTAAAGATT
This sequence comes from Stylophora pistillata, assembly GCF_964205215.1. Taxonomy (NCBI): domain Eukaryota; kingdom Metazoa; phylum Cnidaria; class Anthozoa; order Scleractinia; family Pocilloporidae; genus Stylophora; species Stylophora pistillata. The sequence continues at coordinate 26,506,642 of NC_142519.1, read as the reverse complement.
TATGATAAGCATACGAAAATGTAACTGCAAGCGTTCTGTTGTTAAATTAACAATAAAGCGTTAAAAATGGACATCGAAAGCAAGGTCTACTTTCTACACCAACACATTTGATAACTAAATCGATCCATTTATCTATTGTAAAACCAGCCTTAAGAAACTCACGCTTGAGTAGATGTTTGACCCTAGATGCCGTTTAGTACTACATAACAGCACGTGCATTTTTTATCCCTTAGAGGGACACATGCTGACTTAAAAGTGTCGTCATAGTGAACTGATGGAGATTTTACGAAAGCGATAGTCACATTATTATGGCCGATGGGCTCTGTTCATTTATTCTTTACCTTGGATGGTCTGAGCTCTCAGTTTTCTCACACTGTATTTACTAGATATAGTCTGTCCTCTTGTAGTACCGTTATTTCAAGAGCACAGACTGAAATTTCATCCGTGATTTGCAAAATAGATTTTAGATCACCAAAACAGACAGTTAAAATTCAAAGGCTTAAATTTACACTTCTCACTGAATAAGTTGCTGAATTGGGAATTGAAAAACTGTTCATTTCCATGCCGCTATTCTTGAGATCACGACTGGTACTGGTAGACAATATCTACCAACCACTCCAGCATTTCCTGTGATAAATTTTACTTTCCTCTATCTCATCTTTCTCCACCTTTGGTTGACACGAAATTTATTTCCTTTTATCTTTCATTTCCTTTACTTATTCATACATTATCTATTCATTGATTTATTTACCTAAGTTATTTCTGTGGTGTGATGCCCTTGAAAAAGTGAAGTTCTATCTTCAAGTCGGAAACATTAGGGAACACGACCAACATAAGTCCTTATTAAAGAAAGCGTGAGGACTGTAAACGCGTTTTTATAATTCTAAACCTGAATGACGGGAACGCGTGGAAATTAAGTCTAAAACACTTACTCTTCATCTTGCTTATAAAGTCAATTTGATTGGAGATATTCGGCTAAATTCGAACCAAACATTTACTTTACAAAACTTTTCTTGGATGTATTATGATACGTGATATAAAGTGCTTGGTATCATATTCTTCTCTTGGCGAAAGTGTAAGTAATAACAGAACTTTAACGCCAATGAAGTACTTATGGTCCCTTTACGAAAACCGGAAACCTGTACGTTTACCGGTAAGGATGAAATAAGATTGTTACTCCATCGATTGCGGAAAACAACGATAACAAAGTAATTTCTTCGGATATGCTTTCAATGAATTGATTTGTAATTCTACAAGCAACTAGTAACATTTAGAAACAAGAAAAGGGATGTCTTGTCAGCTACCATTAGCCCCTATGTCTTCTTTAGCAGCGACTGGTACGTTACACAGACATGAACCGTGCATGACCAGTTCATGATACCGATGCTCTTCGTCTATATTTATCTATTTTTCGTGGAAGTTCGTCATTAGGTCGTTATAATTTACCTGGAAAAGCTTCTCTTTATACTATCATAACCAACTTTTTCAATTATATAAAGAAGGAATATCGCATGCCTCAGCCATATTTTAAAGTTTACTTTTTACAGTAGTTTAAGGCCTCATTCAAACAGTTTGTATACTCTCTTTTCTTTGTCTTGCGATTTAACATTATAATTTACGACCGAGTAAATTAAAAGCCTAAAACATACCCTCTTAGGCAATGAAACTATCTGTTCATGTCACAGCTAGTCATCAAATGGGACATCTTGTTACTTTTTTCAATTTAGACTACGACTCCTTTACCTGGTTTATTTATGGATAATTAGTTGAGTTTAGTTAGTCGGGCCCAACCCCATAAACTAATGACCCATTTCCTGTGATAAAGACTGGTTTTGTTCAATAAACGACATGTCAATTAAGTTACGTCAACACAGAAGTCACGTTATTAATAATTCATATTATCATTCCACCAGTGCGGCCTCGCGCGCTTTCAATGAAAAAACCATCTCAAAGATTCGTCTACATTAACACCAGCCTAATCATCTATTGATGATAATGCATTAAAATCAAATGATTGTATCTTTAAATTAGCTTATTCCCTTCTATCCTCTGTGTTGATACCGGATAGTTAAAATATTTGTTGTCACGCTCTTCTTTTAAGTGATTGCCATTATGAGCGGAAAGTTGCTTACTTTCTTACCAGGAACCTTGAGAAAGGAAACAATAAACGTTAAAGAGGCGGAGGTCCATGCGCTTATCCCGAGAGAAAAAATCAAAACTTTAAAAAATCAAATATAAGTGTTTCTGGACACCCAGTTTTCTAAGAGCTGAGTAGTTTTCGGGATTATGGTAAAAACGGATAAGCAGCATCTCTTTAACCCACAACAAAAAAAAGTTCCAACAATCCATATGGAATTATAGCCATTACCACTGCGGAATAAATGCCTGTATTAAGTATAAATCCGATGAGTTGGTTTCGCGAAGTCAAAATTACTGTATACCAGACATAAACTACAAAATCAATTTCATACAACAAGGATGGACCGCTTGCCTGCTACGGAAGGAACAGTAAACAACGTTCAAAAGATACAGGTTTATGAATTCAAATGACGTAATTTACAAAGCGTCAAACGATGCAAAATTTAGGGAAAATGAGTAATCCGGAATATGCCGGACAAAAAGATGATGTAAAGCAATAAAACATCTTCCTCTTCGTTTAGTATAAAAGACTGTCAAAACTCGCTTCACCCTCAATTAATCCTGGACAAGGAAAGGAAAACAACGAAACATTTCGAATCAGAGAAGTTTATCTGCCACAGACACTTTGAAGGAGAAAGGTAAGTCTACATTGCTCGGCCCGTTCTGCAACAAGACTGGAAGTAAAAGCTGATTTATGTTGAATGTACGCATAGCCTTCACCTTTACTTATCATAGGTTTTAAAACAGCAGTTCTAAAGACGTTTTGTTCAATTGCCACTTAACAAAAGAGATGACTTTACCAAATTCTGCTTCACACAAGTTTAAACGAAAAGCTACTTAGAACCACTGACAAACAATTTAAGATTTAGCTTCTTCAGTTCCTCAAATCAATTCCCCAAAGTTTAGGTAAAATGTTACGAGTGCGTGTTAATTTTATCAGTTGCTTTCTATAGGACACTACCCGTATTTTTCTTGCAACTTTATTCTTTTATAGAAATGGAATTCTGCAAGTCCTTGTTTGCTGCCATATTCATAGTAACTACGATGAGCTCAGTGGCTTGGACAGCTCCGTTGAGTTACCGACCAAGTGATGCGGAAATTGTCATCCGACGTTCACTCATGCCATCAAGAGCCAACGCCATTAAGGAGGTGGGACATAAATTTATATTTTTTATTGATTCCTTTAGCTATCAAGCAGTCTTTTAAACACATATTATGCAATTTTTCTCTAATTAAACTATCGTGTTTTATCTGCAGATGTTGAAGATTTGCCAATTTATAGCTTCTAACTGGGATCTAAAGGAGACGCCCTTGGCCCTTGGAGTGGCTAACACACCTGTATGTTCCTCAAATCTGGTAAGGATTAGGAACTTCTAAGCTTCACCATCTTTTGAAAACAAATTTACTTTCAGCTATAGTTTAAATATTTTAATTTTAAATTAACAACCTATCTCCAAGAATTCAACACACACGCCTACATGGGAGAGAAGACATATTCAGTCTCCTTATCTTTGCTGGTCAGGATCACTCACCCTTTGTTACATCGAGAGCTTATTATCCATTGATATATGTTACGCACACGAAGTAATCAGTTTATTCAAGAGCTAAAAAACAAATTTATGATTTTGAAAAAAAAATCGTGATAACTCCATGATTAACAAACTCCTAACAGCATTGACAAAGTATGATAAAATGATTAACAGGACTTGTGCTTCGTTAAGTCACTGATCACAATAAAAGTATTTACAATTCGCTGTGTTCATGTATATTTGCTTCTCTTCAGCAAAAAAAAGAAAACCTTACCATTGCCTTTATCCAACTTTACAACTTCATCCATCCATTATATCTGGCATACTCCTATGAAGAAGCTAAAGGATCTCAGCACAAAGAGTTGGCAAGTGCGCTCAAAGAAACCAGTTTTCACCTCAATACTACAGTCTGGAGAGTGAGACGCGAGGTAAATTAACTTTTAAATCTAACTATTCCCCTTGCAAACAGCTTATTTTAAAGTTTTATTGATATTTTTGGCAAGTAAGGTAAAGTTTCGTGTTCCACTGGAAAATCTTGCTCTTGCAAAGACCCCATTTTATTTCTGTAAGGATTAAGTTACGACGTCTCGTCAGAACTCTACGAAACGTGCAGCTTTTGAATGGAAAAAGTAAAGCAGAATAATAGTTCTTTAGGGAAACAAAATCGATAAAGGCAAGGGCAGATCAGAGAGGAACGAGGATGGCATAGGATAAGAAAGATAACCACAGAAGGCAAAAGGGAAGCTCAAAAGTATCTTCATGAAACGCCTAAACTTTTAGAGATATTAGAAATAATTCATCACCTTTCTTTCTTTCTGTAAACAACTCTGACCCATAATACCGTTGTTCCGGTTTAAGAGCTCTCAATTGTAAGTATTGCCTTGGCATTTTTTGGTCAGCATTCTGAAAATCTAATTATTATCAATTGTTGAATAACAGATAAAGAAAACTGGCTCTCAAATACCCACTGTACAGCATGTCTCGGAAGGGAGCCTGGATAATTTAACGAAAACATATTTACAAGCAATGGTTAATAACAAACGTGTGGTAAGAAAAGGATATTGCATGTCAAATATTGCTTTAAACAATAAATGAAGCACGTAGTCAGTAGTATCGAAAACTAACGAAAGAAGAAAAGAAATGCGAACATTCTAAGAGGTAACCTACTCCGAAGTCGTTGAAAGCTGAAAATAAAACTATTTCATCAGGGACCCGTTTCTCAAAAGGACTGGCAACTTGATGGGTCGTAAGAAATGACTTTGAAACAAATGTGTAAGGAGTAAAAGAGCGGGTTCTAGCTGCAAAATATGTCCATTTACTTATTTTCTGATCGCCCTATTGGTTCAATCTTTGAATTATAGAGAAGGTAGCTTTCCGGAAGAGAGGTTAGCGGAACTTTCCTCTATTATTTTACGCAAGTGTCTTACATGAATCACTTGAAGCTATTTTTGTCCTGCAGCTACTAAAAACCAATTTTGTCCCATGTACAGGATATCTAGTTTAAAACTCCACTGATACAGTAATAACTTTCAAATATAATATACAAAGAACTCCAAAGTACCATCATACACTAAGAGAGGTTAACCATTTTTTCTTTCAGAACCTAACCATAACTGACAATGTGGTGAAGACTTACAAGAACTATGTCATTCTGTACACACTGAAAGATGTTCTCATTGACGTGTTGACTTGTGTCTAAAGCTATTTATGTGACTGAACGAAATGCTCTCTGGTAGAAGCAAACCACTTAATTATAACTTCCATCTTATTATTGGAAAACTAAGATATTTAAATGACTTTTCTTAATTATTGAAGTAAAAAAGGTTAAGAAAATGTATCGAAAGTAACAAAAAAATAGAAAATAATTTTTATAATGTTATTTATGGTTTGACAAGCGTGCTTTGTAACTAAAGAAAGATACCGTTATAAAAAGTCCATATTGAGACTACTGTGTTACTGATTAAAATCAGTGCATATGTTAATCTTTTACAGATTTGCTATGATGATACATACATGGAGATGTAGGCGTATTGTTGTTGCTTCAACAATAAAACGTTTTGAAAGATAGAAATGTGAGACTCATTTTCTTAAAAAGCTATGCTGTCTGATGCTTGCAGTGTTTCCTTTTTAACAAAACGAAGTTATTAATTTGTTTTTAATTTCTACAGTCTTTACTTTTCAGCTTATAATTATTTCCTTCAGCTGTAGACTGGTGATCAAATATGACGCATTTCCATCACCGCTCCAGCCCCCTGCCTTTTCTTTTTTTCAGTTTTACCTCAGCTATTGAAGGTATCTAAGCAAAGAAATAATTCTTTTTTTGGCGAATGACGGGCACCCGCTGGTGTTTGTGATCGGGAAATTTTCCAACTAATCTTTTTCGCTGAAACAATCAAGCAACTTGTTATGACCCCCGTAACTCAAAAGGGAGGTATGGGGGCCTGCCTAGTTCTACTTGACAGATGTTGACAGTGGTGCTAGTTTGCGTGTAAATCAAATGATAAACTATGAAAGGTTGTGGCGATTTTTAACCTTAAAATTATTGCACTTGGCGAGAAGTCAGGGACAAAGAATTCATCGCATCTCCTTGCTAATTCAAAAGAGATTTCGTGGCGAAAAGCTCAGTAAACGCCAGGTTACTAACTTTGTTTATTTACACAAATTGGACCGAGTTTTGTCGTACGCATTAGATTATTGGAGGACTTCTTTGTAGATGAAAGAAAAACGAACTTCTCGTAGAAAAATTGGGGAGAATTAAAGGAAATTGAAATTAAATACAGATGTTACCGCTTTATTTCTTAAAAACTCGGTTGTTCTTGACATATGTTTATAAATTGACTGATAGTCATACTATTTCACATCTCGCTTTTGTTATCGTTGTAACGCATCATCAATTCACGATGTTGCTTTTTCTATTATTGTTGTTATCAAGGCGGTCCAATATCTGTCATTATCAAAAAGCAAGATACATAACCAGTTCGTCTTTAAGTCGAAATAATTTACTTGCCAATTACAACCTATTTTTCTAAATTATATCACAAAAGAAGATCTCATACCTCCGCCATACTTAAAATCTATTTTCTGTTTCTTGCGATTAAACATCATAATTTAAGACCGAGTAAATTCAAAGGCTAAAATATACTCTCTTATGCAATGAAACTATCTGTTCATGTCACGGCAAGTCACCAAATGGAACGTACTGTTAGCTTAAATTTAGCCTAGACTCCTTCACCTGGTTTATTTATGGGTAATTAGTTTATGGGCCTAAGCCCATAAACTAATTACCCATTTCCGGTAATAATGGCTGGTTTTGTCCTATAAACGACCTGTCAATTAAGTTGCGTCAACACAGTAATTACATTATAAATAGCGCATATCAACATTTCACCAATGCAGCCTCGCGTGCGCTTTCAAAAAAAAAAAAAACCCCAAGAATGAAGCTGTTTAACACCAGCCAAATCATCTAGCGATAATGATACATTACAATCACATTATTTCACCTCTCAATTGACTTATTCCCTAATATACTATGAGTTGATCCGGATGGTTAAAATATTTGTTGTCACGCTCTTCTTTTACGTGTTTGCTGTTATGAACGGAAAGTTGCTTCCTTTCCTACCAGGAATTTTGATACTGGAAAGAATCCCGTTAAACGAGGTCTTTTGATACTGGAATTTTGATACTGGCAGAAGCGTTAAACGAGGTCCATGCACTTGTCCATAAAGAAAAGTCAGGATTGTAACAAATTAAATCAAAGTGTTTCTAGACTCCCTGTATTCTAAGGGATTTTGGTAAAACGGATTAGCAACATCTCTTCAACCTATAGAAAAACAAAAGTTCCAGCAATCCATATGGAATTATAGCCATCCCTGTTTACATTGCGGAATAAATGCCTGTATTAAGTGTACATCCGTATAGTTGAATTGATTTTGAGGAGTCAAAATTACTGCATACCAGACATAAACTACAAAATCAATTTAAAACAACAAGGATGGATCGTTCGACTGTTACGGAAGGAACAGTTAAGAACATTCAAAAGGTACAGGTTTATTAATTCAAAATGACGTAATTGACGCAGCGAACAAACGATAAAAAATTTAGGGAAAATTAGTAATCCGGGTAAAAAGATGATCTAAAGCAATAAAATATCTTCCTCTTCGTTTTGTATAAAAGGCAGTCAAACTCGCTTCACCCTCAATTAATTCTACGAAAGAAAAGGAAAACAACGAAACATTTCGAATCAGACAAGTTTATCTGCCACAGATACTTAAAAGGAGAAAGGTAAGTCTACATTGCTCGGTCCGTTCTACAAGTCTGGAAGTAAAATCTGGGTGAGGTTTATGTTTAATGAACGCAGTCTTCACCTTTACTTATCATAGGTTTTAAAACAGCAGTTCTAAAGACGTTTTGTTTAATTGCCACTTAACAAAAGATGTGACTTTACCAAGCTTTGCTTCACACAAGTTGAAACGAAAAGCTACGGAGAACCACTGACAAACAATTTAAGAGTTAGCTTCTTGAGTTCCTCAAATCAATTCCCCAAAGTTTAGGTAAAATGTTACGAGTGCGTGTTCATTTTATCAATTGCTTTCTATAGGACACTACTCGTATTTTGCTTGCAATTTTGTTCCTCTAAAGAAATGGAATTCTGCAAGTCGTTATTCGCTGCCATATTCATAGTAACTACGATCAGCTCAGTGGCTTGGACAGCTCCGTTGAGTTACCGACCAAGTGATGCGGAAATTGTCATCCGACGTTCACTTATGCCATCAAGATCCAACGCTATTGAAGAGGTAGGACATAAATTAATATTTCTTAATTATTCCTTTAGCTATGGAGCAGTTTCTTTAAAAAACATATTGCGCAACTTTTCTTAACTAAACTATCGTGTTTTATCTGCAGATGTTGATGATTTACCAATTTATAGCTTCTAACTGGGATCTAAAGGAGACGGTCCTGGCCCTTGGAAAGGCTAACACACCTGTATGTTCCTCAAATCTGGTAAGCATTAGGAACTTCCAGGCTTCACCATCTTTTAAAAACAAATCTACTTTCAGCTATAGTTTAAATATTTTAATTCTTAATTTAACAAACTATCTCCAAGAATTCAACACACACGCCTACATGGGAGAGAGGACATATGTGCATGACTTCAGTCTCCCTGTCTTTGCCGGTCAGGATCACTCACCCTTTATTACATCGAGAGCTTATTATCCATTAATAATCCTGCGCACACGAAATAATCAGTTTATTCAAAAGCTAAAAAACAAATTTATGATTTTGAAAAAAAAATCGTGATAACTCCATGATCAACAAACTCCTAACAGCATTGGCAAAGTATGATAAAATGATTGACAGGACTTGTGCTTCTGTAAGTCACTGATCACAATAAAAGTATTTACAATTCGCTGTGTTCATGTATATTTGCTTCTCTTCAGCAAAAAAAAGAAAACCTTACCATTGCCTTTATCCAACTTTACAACTTCATCCATCCATTATATCTGGCATACTCATATGAAGAAGCTAAAGGATCTCAGCACAAAGAGTTGGCAAGTGCGCTCAAAGACACCAGTTTTCACCTCAATACTACAGTCTGGAGGGTGCGACGTGAGGCAAGTTACCTACAACTCTAATTATTCCCTTTCGCAACAGCTTATTTTAAAGTTTTATTGATATTTTTGGCAAGTAAGGTAAAGTTGCGTGTTCCACTGGGAATTCTTGCTCTTGCAAAGACCCCATTTTATTTCTGTGGGATTAAGTTGCTACGTCTCCTCGTAGCTCTACAAAACGTGCAGCTTTTGAATGGAAAAAGTAAAGCAGAATAGTTTTTTAGGAAAACAAAATCGAAAAAGGCAAGGGCAGATCGGAGAGGAACGAGGATAGCATAGGATAGAAAAGATAACTACAGAAGACAAAAGGGAAGCTCAAAAGTATCTTCCTGAAACGGTTAAACCTAGAGATATTAGAAATAATTCAGCACCGTTTCTTTCTTTCTGTTAACAACTCTGACACATAATACCGTTGTTCCGGTTTAAGAGCTCTCAATTGTAAGTGTTGCCTTAGTATCTTTTCATCAGTATTCTGAAAAACTAGTTATTATCAATTGTTGAATTACAGATAAAGAAAACTGGTTCTCAAACACCCACTGCACAGCATGTCTTGGAAGCAAGCCTGGATCATTCAACCAAAACATATCTACAAGCAGTGGTCAGTAACAAACGTGCGGTAAATATTCCTTTAAACGATAAATGATGCACTTAGTCAGCTAGTATCGAAAAGTAACGAAAGAAGAGAAGAAATGCGAACATTCTAAGAGGTGAATTAAGGCTGATAGTTTCGAAAGAAACTGTTTGGGGCTGCGTCGGTGGGAGTAACGAAATAATTTGGATATATCAACAAAGTCGAAATGGTAAATTGGCCACCGTAACGATTACAAAAGCCGACGTTTCGAGCGTTAGCCCTTCGTCGGAGCGAATTCTAAGAGGTGACCTACTCCGAAATCGTTGAAAGCTGAAAATAAAAACTATTTCACCAGGGACCCGCTTCTCAAAAGGACTGGCAACTTGATGGGTCGTAAGAAATAACTTTGAAACAGATGTGTAAGGAGTAAAGGAGTGGGTTCTAGCTCCATTTACCTATTTTCTGATAGCTCTATTGGTCGAAACTTTGAATTATAAAAAAGGTAGCATTCCGTAAGAGAGGTTAGCGGAACTTTCCTCAGTTATTTTTCGTAAGTGCCCTACATGAATCACTGAACTTCTAAGCTATTTTTGTCCTCCAGTTTCGACAGCTACTTAAAACCAATTTTGTCCCATGTACAGGATATCTAGTTTAAAACTCCACTGATACTGTCGGGGTAATAACTTTCGAATTTAATATACAAAGAACTTCAAAGTACCATCAAATACTAAGAAAGGTTAACCATTTTTTCTTTCAGAACCTAACTGTGACTGACGATGTGGTGAAGACTTATAGAAACTATGTCATTTTGTACACACTGAAAGATGTTATCACTAGCGTGTTGACTTGCATCTAAAGCTATTTATTACGAATTGCTCTCTGGTAGAAGCAAACCACTTAATTATAACTTCCATCTTATTATTGGAAAACTAAGATATTTAAATGACTTTTCTTAATTATTGAAGTAAAAAAAAGTTAGGAAAACGTATCGAAAGTAACAGAAAAATAGAAAAAAAATTATAATGTTATTTATGGTTCGACAAGCGTGCTTTGTAACTAAAGAAAGATACCGTTATAAAAAGTCCATATTGAGACTACTGTGTTACTGATTAAAATCAGTGCATATGTTAATCTTTTACAGATTTGCTATGATGATACATACATGGAGATGTAGGCGTATTGTTGTTGCTTTAACAATAAAACGTTTTGAAAGATAGAAATGTGAGACTCATTTTCTTAAAAAGCTATGCTGTCTGATGCTTGCAGTGTGTCCTCTGATTATTGCAGTGACAAAAAGAAACTTGAATCCAAAAACACAATTTTACTAAACGGAAGTTACCAATTTTTTTTTTTATTTTCTGCAGTCTTAAACTTTCAGCTTATAATTATTCCCTTCAGCTGTAGGCTGGTGGTCAAATATGACGCATTTCCATCACCGCTCCAGCATACAGCCTCTTCATTTTTTCAGTTTTACTTCAGCTATTGAAGTTATCTAAGTAGAGAAATAATTTTTTTTTTCTGGCGAATGACGGGCTCCCTCTGGTATTCGAGATCGGGAAATTTCGCTACTGATCTTTTACGCTGAAACAATCAAGCAACTTGTTATGACCAATGTCTCTCAAAAGGGAAGAATAAGAGCTTGCTTAGTTCTACTTGACAGAAGTTGACAGTGGTGCTAGTTTGCCTGTAAATCAAATGATAAACTATGAAAGAATATGTCGATTTTTAACCTTAAAATTATTTCATCTTTCGAGATGCCAGCGACAAAGAATTCATCGTATCTGCTTGCTGATTCAAAAGAGATTTCATGGCGAAAAGCTCAGTAAACGCCAGGTTTACTAATTTTGTTCATTTACACAAATTGGACCGAGTTTTATTATGCGCATTAAATTTCTGGAGGACTTCTCTGTAGATGAAAGAAAAACGAACGTCTCGTAGAGGTTAAAAAATTGGGAGAAGTTAAAGAAAATTGAAATTAAATACATATAGTACCGCTTTATTTCTTAAAAACTCGGTTGTGTCTGGCGTATGTTTCTAAATTGACTGATAGTCATAGTATTTCACATCACGCTATTGTTATCGTTGTAGCGCATCATCAATTCACGATGTTGCTTTTTCTATTGTTGACGGTCCAATATCTGTCAAACAAATAAAAACGTCGGAGAGGTTATTTTTCTGTCGCTGAGGTGCTTTTGAATATCATCCCTGATCTACCGACGATCCGTAGGTATCCGGCTGGCTCGTTCGCATTCGTGTGCTAAGTTGTTTCGGAAACCTTCCACAATGAGATACGTGCGCTTATCTACCGATTTTTTAGAAATTAATCACATTTTAATAAATTATATTTATTGTTTTCATTCTTGGCGACTGACCATGCTTTACATGTCTTTTAAAACTTCAAATCGACGACCACAAAAACTCACCTATATGCGATTTATTTGAAGACTTAAATCTCAACTACACCCCTCTTGGTGTTTCGGCTGACTATAGGAAATGATTCCAGCTTCTGACCGTTCTTGCGACGTTTCAGCTCTCCTAGAACGAGTTAGTTAGTCTCGTGATACTGCCTCAAAACTGCGTGACGGGGACTACGACGCGTAACTGGAGTAAACGCAAAAACCTATTAATAGGGTCATACCCTAACAGGAAAAATGATGCGCATTTTACGTCACAAATTGGATGGCACCACATTGAGACTAAAAGGTACGATTGCGAAATTCAGAAGGAAAACTGATGCAAGAGAATCGTAACAGACAAAGCATTGACTACAAAAGAAGCCTTGATAAATTTCAGTATTGAATCTACGGTTAAAAGCCATCATTGCAGAATAGCCGTCTATTCATAAAGTGTAATCTTGTAACAATATTCGATACCCTACGTGACTTCAATTACAGATCACTTGCGCTGTTTACTCTTTTGCAAAGAAAGGAAAAGTAGATACGGAAAAATATTCGATTACATTTTTAAAAAGGGCGGATTTTCTATTTGGAGTGTTTCTTCAATTTGTGTTTCCTTTCATGAGACAAAGTAATAAAATTAAGGCAAGTGGAGACTGAGTCCCATTGATAAACTATCTGCTTTTTACCGAACATTGTCCTACGAAAGCTTTAACAATCAAAACAGTTACTCTGGTGCTCCACAGTAACTCACGACACCCAGAGCTTGAAGTAGCATTTAATACAATGAAACTTGAGGTCATGACATGAAATGCTGCTATACATCTTATTGTGGGCTTACGCGGGACAGAAACAGGATGTCAAATCACGTAAAATACAACTCTTTTGACCTTATAATTCAAAAGGCTGTCTGTGAGCAATTAATATTGGGCATATGGGGTATTTCAAGATCGCTTCGTCGTTCACGCAATAAGCTTGTGGGCAACAGAAACACCAAAAGTAAACGGACAGGAAAAATGCTAGCAGTTACGTTGATTCATATTTACAGCTTAGGGAAAGGACTTTGGAAAAAGCCTTAAGTCACCGGCCAACCAAACCCCTATCAACAGTTTTAAACAGGAAGTTACTCTAAATTATTGGTGTTATCTTCCTCAGTAGATAATGACACATGATATTAGGTGAGAAAGTCTTATGTCGCACCTTCGATTATGTCAGTTGAAAGGAAAAATTACCGCCCTGATGCAACCACCAACTAATTATAGAATCTTTACAGAAAAAGGATGTAAATGGGAGAAATTGCTTGAGGTGACCACAACCAAGTACTCTAAAAAAAGGAAATAGCCCGAACATTTCCGTATAACTTCCCGGACGTGTTCCAAACGTTTTCAATCTAGATTAATGTAAACAGCTGCTCAGAAACACCTTTTACGATAGAAATTTTGAAAATGAAGTCATTTTCAACAAATTTACCTTCCTGACAAAACCAAATATAAGGTGGTTTTCATGTTACAGTCTAGAGAAAATCTGAAAGTGCTACAATACCGAAGAGAGTACTAAATTTTTGCAGCCAGGATTTCTTGCATACCAGAACATACCGTCGTAAAAGACAGGGAACTTTTGAATAATTTTCCTAGAATACAAGAGAAGGCGAGGTGCGCACGGGAAACCACCTCACACAAAAAAAAAAACAGTAATAGAAAGTATGATGCCGAGCAGCACAGCTTCCCCTTCGTTTTCTATAAAACGGACAGTCAAACTATATTCGAGTATCAAACACTTCAGAAGACAACGTACGCACAAGGAACTTCAACTCCGTTACAATCATCTGCCTTAAACGAATACAAAGGTAAGAGAAAATAACTCCTGCTTCTTTCTCAATAATCTACGATTATTTACGAAGGATAAACATTTTGGAACTGAAACGAGCGAATTATTTTGTTTGATATGATCCGAACTTAATTGCCAATACATTAATTTCCTTTACATTGTCTGACAAAAGAAGTAAGTTCAGGGGTAAGGTTAGTGGCGCAATGGAAAGCTAGATTCTTGTAAAGTTGCAAACTTTCTGCCAAATATAATTGTTCTCTTTTTCATGGCTCTAATCCGTATTCAGGTTTTAATCGCTGAACATTAGGATTCTGGTTACAATTAAAAAAAAAAACAAATTTCGTAACAAGGTTGTTACTAAATTTTATCACTGTTGCTAAAATAAAGCGTTTTCTCTCATAGAAACCAACCTGGTAAACTAACATGACTGCCACAACTGACTAATTTCGTGTAAAACCCTTAAGAAATCTACAACTGACAAGGACGCAAACTTAAGTAGCTTTCTGTTAGCTCGTAGAATGAAAATTTTCGCAATACGCCGACTTTAGATAATGAAACTTTGAGTTACAATGATTCCCTTCACAGCGTTTTTTTTAATGTTTTTCACTCACCAGATATGGAATTTTATAACGTCCTGTTGGCTATCACACTGATGACAACTACGCTGAGCTCAGTATCTTTTACAGCTCCGTTAGGTTTACAAATAAGCAATGCTGAGTTTGTTATCAGACTCTTTCTGATGCCAGCAAGAGGTAACACGACCAAAGAGGTAGGAAATTCGGAAAATCTACTTCTCGACTCAGTTTTCTCTTACGTAAAATGCTTTTTTTGGGAACTGAGAATGAAGTTCATAACAATCTCAATCTTTTACTTTTCAGATGTTAAACGTCTACAAGTTCATAGCTTCGAACTGGAACCTCAAAGAGACACCCCTAGTTTTAGGAGTGGGTGACAATCTCTTTTGTTCTTCACATCTGGTATGTAATAATAAGTACTTCAAAGCAAAGATTGCGCCTTACAGTTATGAATTACTAAACATCTATATCCAGAGTTTCTAATGATCCCAGCACTCATTTTTAATTAAAGAACTTTTTTTCGGTAATCCCAGATGTTTTTTTCCATTTCATGACGAGACTCTAGACTTTGGTATCGATTAACTTGAGAAACATAATTCTTGATCTTAATTTAAAAAAATAAGAAACGTTTGACAGAACTCGTGCCTCTGCATGTTACTCGTACTTAAAGTAAAGATTAACAATTTTTCTGTTACACGTTCCCTTTGCAGCAAAAGCAAGAAAACCTTTCCATCGCTTACATCCAACTTCATAATTTCATGAGCCCACTTTACATGGCACACTCATACGAGGAACAAAAAGGATTTCAGCACAATGAGTTGGCAAGAGCAATTCATGAAACCAGCTTTCATCTTAACTACACAGTGGGGATTGTCGAAAACGAGGTATAAACCTTTCGAAATTATGTCCCTATTTTAATGTTGTAGTTTTAATGGGAAATTAATTGGAACGATTTAATATAATAGCAATAATAATTTATTCCTAGCACATTTCATATGTAAAATATCTTTCCCTTTTTCTTCTTCATGATACTCGGTTTTGTTGATCACAGTTTACACCGACAAATATAGCGAACCAGTTAATTTTTACAAATTTTTTTTTTGTGCAATTCGACCAAACGTTTTTGCAATTTAAAATTACAAAGATTTATGATTGCATAGAAGGCTAAAGACGTTACTCTTCCAAACCTTTCCCTCTTTAGTGTTAGAAACTTTTTCTAACACTAAAGAAATTTAAGATTGGAAATTCGCTGAATTACCACATCGAACGATTCAAAATCTTGAGGGTTATGAACATTATTAAACAACAATAATCCCAAATGTCGTCATTTTCCTCAATTTTCAGATAAGGAAGATTGGATTCCAGCCACCCCAAGTTCCACATGAGTCAGAAGCAGTACTGGATCGTTATACTCATAATTACCTTCAGGCTCAGGTCAAAAATAATTTATTGGTATGTAAAGCATTCTTCCTCATCACTTCGCAAAGAATCCTTTAAGTTGCCTCACATATATTCCCCATAGTAAGCCAATCCAAACATGCAACATGTATGGACAACAGAGATAATAAAAAAGAAAAATCATAATCTCGCCTCCGAGATAAGGAAGATAACTTACCCAATAAAGTAATTTACAGTAATCCAAAATTTGAAGCGGTGCAAGGTGCTCAAAGCTTGTTTTCGTGCTTCAAAATCAGTTTACTTAAATCACAAAATTTCATATCTTCTTGGTTGCATAAAATTTAATTAGTGATTGTGTTATGATTTTTTCCCTTTTTTGCATTATTATCATCTGATAACTTTAGGTCTCTTTCAAGTTAAGAATAGTTTATCACGTTCTAGAAAATTTTCAGTGATACGTTTAGGTCAAAGTGCAAGTTAATTTTCTATCACTGAATTTTGAAGAATCATAATCACGAATATTATTTTCTTCAACAGAGCCTTACGATCACTGACGATGTGGTGAAAAGTTACCGAAATTACGTCATCTTATACACTCTCAAAGATGTCCTCGATGACGTGTTGACCTGTTTGTAATAGGGTATCCGCTGAAAGCATGGACCGCATTGCCCTCTGATAAAAGCATGTGACTTATTACTAATATCGGAATATGACAAGAAACATATTTAAACGTTATTTAAGTAGCGTTAAAAAATTACACTTAATTTTGATAGAAATTTGTACTTTATTTATATCGATTACGGAGTATTTAATGTTTGTTATAATTGACCTTCAGTAGAAGGAAGCCATTACGTCCATATTGAGATTAGTTGTCACTGACTGGAATCAGTGTATAAGTTAATCTGATACAGATTGAAGAACGATGGGAAACCACTGTATAAGCGTGATGTTGTTAAATTAACAATAAAACGTTCAAGAGAAACTGAAAATGATGTCTATTTTTGTCTGCCCTTAGTTTCCTGTTTGTGAAATAAAACCGCAAAAAAAAAAAACTACTAAGAGGAGATGTGACTAAGAAAGGCGTCCCTTTAGTTTCCGGGACTTCTTTCTTTAAGCCAGCAGGTCTACAGGATACACATGCACAGTTTGACGGTCGAAAGCTACTCTGAAGCATTTATTAATTATTATTATTAATTTATTAATTATTATTTATTAATTTAGCATTTATTAATTGATTAATCCTTTGACCCCTGAGAGTGACTAGCATCTAATTTCTCTTTACTATATCATCCCTGATTATACAATAAGGTGAAGAGAATAAAGAAATTCTTCTATATCATCCCTGATTATACAATAAGGTGAAGAGAATAAAGAAATTTTCCTCGTCAGCACTATAGAATGTATAGGGAACGGCACGGAGAGTATGCATACTGATGTTTGGTTGTAAAAGACTAAACTCCAGGCCTTTGGATGCCTTAGATTATTTTTTCTGGTACAGAAAGTCTTGGACCTCCCCCCTTTTGTCTAGGACACTCAAAACATATGTTAACATGCAGATGAAGATTTTTACCCTTGATCCACCATTGAAGAGTGGAATTCTCTAAATACAGTCATGTCTTTGTTGTTTTAGGAAATCGCCTTCAACCCATTTAACCTTCAATAGATGGTTCTTGGCTTCTACTGCAACACAACGTGTTGTTTTTTAATCATGCGGAAGTCGAACCATCCTACATGACAGACGTTTCATATCCTCTACCGAAGGCTCGATGTGTTTCAAGATAAAGATCTATTGACCTTATTCCTACCTTAAGCCGTATTTACAACCATTTGTGAACAGCGGTTTGACAATTTGACAATCTGAAGCATGACCCTGATTAAAGAATTACTCATAATATTTTTGTTCATATTTTTTTAATTTGCAGATTATCTCAGATCAAAAAAAGTTCCATCACTTTCGAAAAAATGTATGCATCAACTTCCTGCATGTGGTTCCACTATTTTGAGCATCTACGTATACCAAATAGTAGTGAGTTTAAGTTAGGAACCTGGGGCCCGTTTCTCGAAAGTTCCCGTTGCTTAATGGGCCCGTAAAGCTGTTCTGTTTTCATTCAAGATGTGGATTTCAAAAATTGTGAAAATAACAAAATGAAACCATTAACTAAAGAAACAAAATGGAGTGGTTTTAGGGCCAGAACTTGCTTTTCTATCCTTTAAGTTTTTAGTTTAAAACGTGGCTTCGGGCCCGTTAAGTTACCGGGACTTTCGAGAAACGGGTCCCTGATCACAGACAAGTTTTCAAACGCGAACGTCAACCAGAAGTTGAGCTTTCCTAACACTAATGCTTTGTAACTGATGAGGTCTAAGCACATTACTTGGAGCTTTCGCATTCGCCATCAGATCTCTGTTAGCGTCTTGGCGGACCACCGTTCATCGTTAGTCGACAGCGGCTCAAAAAAGGCCCCACCATAAACAATTGACCCTTGTAATTGACTGAGGATTCCTACTAGATGTGTGCAGTCATCAATAGCCGTAGGACGGAACGTAGTTTCATCTCAACGGAATCAGAGGATCGCGGGGCTCAAGTGTTTAACAAACGTTCGTTTGACACGAAACAGACGAAAATCGATATTCATACGACCAGACTCCTAAGAAGTATGAGGACTAAAATTGAATTTCCAAGCAAAGGCTTTTGAAACAGTTTGTCATGTCCGTTAGGAGGAAACCCTTGTTCGAGAGTGATAATCCATTTGCGTAGTTCTATCGACCTCCGAGAGGTCTCGTTTCTGATAGCCGCAATGAGATAATACATCGCGGCCATGACCACAGTGTGATCAAGGCCGTAAAAATAATTCAATTTCGATCATTGAAGGATTCAAAACAAGGCAGCATCTCCAAATTAAAAGTACACTGATGTAGCACACACAGCGTCGTTGCGAATCAGTCCGGAATCGATCCATCGAGTGCTCCCCAATGGCCTGAGTTAGCTGCCTGATATATTATTAACAGTTAATTCCTCTATATCCTTCAGATTACATTTCTTCGTCAGGTATGAACGCTGAATACAAATGCTTATATTTGACTAGAATAACTAGAAATCGCTTGAAAAAAACGAAACATTACAAATGTAATCCGATACGAATACGGGAAGCAAACACTTAACTAAAATAGGAAATTACTTCTGAATTTACTGAGAATAAAATGACCCTGAGAAACTAAAAGTTCACAGATTATGCACATTAAATTTCCGGGCGTCGGTAATCTCGGTTTTAATTCTGTGAATTTGTTTGCCGGAGGATTATAAGTGCATAGATTCCGTTACATCTAATTGTTAAGTGTGACTGATGGTTTGGACTAAAAACAAGTAAAGACAAGTCAAGATTTGACCTTCCTGTCAAAATTTTCAACAAACTATTTTCAAAAAACTGACTCAATTCTGGAAAGCACTTCCTCAGGGTTTACATATCGGAATAGCTTTTTGAAAAGTGTGCCTAACTAGCCTCTAGATGCCTTGGTTTTTTCCTAGGCAAGCTGTTGAATTTCGTTTCCAACAGTTGAGGTGTATCGCACAAATAACAATAAATATCTCAGCAGGAACTGCAAATGAAGTTTTTTTTGCTAAAATACAAGATGATTTTCTACGATAAGAAGGAAGATATACCAAGGGAATATCCCTGAAGGTCGACTCCCCTTAACAGAAGTAAATGTTTTCTTCCCAACATTTGACAGAAGCAATATGTATCCGCCTGATATTTCAGAAGGTAGAAAACGCGCACAAAACTTCGTGTCAGACCATTCCAACCAGCACTCGAGGAGCAAGAGGTAAGGGATAGCTCCTACTCTGCCTTTGACTGTGATTTAGCATTTTCTTCATGCACATTTTTTTGTGCTCTCATAAGTGAAGATAGTATGCTACTTTACGCGAAAGAACTTTTTCAATTAATTTTTAGAAAACGTCAGGAAGCCGTCGTCTGAGAATTTTCCTATCTAGTAACTTAGTTAAAATAGATCCATCCAATGTATTGCGTTTGACTACATATCAAAGCACAACGAGACAGAGTTGATTCAAAAGTAGCAAAGGTTAAGAAAATTAATTTTTTTTTGTCTTGTCATCGTTCATAGTCAGTGTAGTTCTAACAGCTTGAAGGTGTGTTAAGGTATGTGTTTTACCAAGTAAATTAACTGTATTTTATGTATGTATATTGACTACAGATGGATTGTTTCAAGGCCCTATTCTCTACCATATTTATGGTAACGTTACTGAGTTCAGAAAGTTGGACTGCACCGTTGAGTTACAGACCAAGTAATGCCGAAATTCTTATCAGACTTCTTCTGATGCCAACACGAGCTAACGCCACTAAAGAGGTTAGCAATTTTTTTTTATTTTTATTTTTAATTATATTGCCATGATATATTTGGATTAAGAAGTTATCTCTGAAGTCTGAAGGCTTTACGTAGCTAAAGAGTGAGTAAACTTCTCTATGCTTCGTTTTACAGATGTTAAATGTCCACAAATTCATAGCTTCTAACTGGAATCTCAAAGAGACGCCCCTGGCCCTTGGAGTGGCTGATACACCGATTTGCTCTTCGAATATGGTAATTCTAACACTCTTTAAACTTCTCACATTTCTTTCATAAAAACATATTTCAGCTGATCTGATACAACATGAGTTTGCATAGTAACTGCTTTGCTTCATTCTATGTCAAGCTTACTCCACTACCGTTCATTCGTAAGTCTACAAACACATTTACAACTCTAATTAATCACCCTACGAGCCGATATATAATTATTTTTGTTTACATCACTCTTACTTTTGTAAGTCAAAGAATATTCAAATTTTCAAGAAGAAAGAAGCGTGTTTAAACGAATTTTGGATTGCAGTGGACTATACTGTAACTAAAATTATTGTATGTCATTTTATTGTAATACATATATCTTATTAACCAAGCGCGAGGGCCGTACTAGGAGAATAACGGCCCGAGGTCTTGACAGTACGGACCGAGCGCAGCGAGGTCCGTACAAATTTCACCGAGGGCCGAATATTCTTCCAGTGCGGTCCCAAGCAAGCTTGGTAAATAAGAGATTTATTATACGACTGAAGTTCAAAGGGATACAAGTGCGGTATCATTCGGGACCATTCGGGACAGTGCCCGGTCCAAGACTGAGAGAATATTGACCGGCAATAGAGCATTTTGATTGGTTGATTTTAGTTATTGGCCTTCTGACTGCCCGAGTCGTGTAATAATAGGTAATTAAGTCCCCACAGAAACCGGAAGAGTAACCTAATGGATGTCTTTTAAACAATCTCAATGAAACATTTTCAATCCTCCCTCGCACGTCTAACAATCTGGTTCTCAAATGTTTTGAGTCTTTCCATAACTGCTGATGAGACACTTTTATAAAACAGTAATGAAACTGGATAAAAACCTAAGGTTTTGCAAGGTTTTATGACTTTCTTTATACGTGTTCTGCCACAGAAAAAGAGGGACAGACTTGCCATCGCCCTCATCCAACTGCACAACTTCATTCGCCCATTGTACCTGGCGTACGCTTCGGAGAAATCGCGGAAAGAATCTCAGCACAAGTTGCTAACAAGAGCGCTCAAGAACACCAGTCTCCTGCTTAATTATACAGTTCAGAGTGTGAAAAGTGAAGTAAGGTTACAGATTTTTAGCTTTTAAATAATTCTGATTTCAAATATTTCGATATAACTTTTAATCAAATATCTAGTTTCACCAACTTCAGAACTTTAAATCGGCATCACGAATCTTGGCTACATATCGACCGTTTGGCATTGAAAGAAACATGCGATAGAAACGTTTTAAGTATCAAGGAATTAATGTAAATCTATCCCAAGTTTGGTAATGGCAAACTCGTATATTTCTTGCTTTACAAAATTTCAGATCCATAGAAATGACTACCAGATGACCTCTTTGCAAGATTTACCAGAGGCGCAAATGAACCGTTACACCCGAGAATACCTACAAGCATTAGTCGAAGACAACCTATTGGTAAGATGCATTTTTCCTTGTATGATGTAAACCTCGTGAAAGATATCTCGAAGGTCTAAATACAAAGAATAAGCACACAAACGCTGGTGCGAGGGACGACCTAATTTTTATCGGCCTTAAGACGTAACAACATCCCGTCCATTGCGATATCAGGGACCTTAAGCAAACTACGATGGCGAAGGCAATGAGCTCTTGGTAAAACAAAAGATCTAATGGGCAGAACAATAGACAGCACGGGTGTTTTAAAACTTTGTACATTTCTTAGCCGTCCTTTGCGAAACAACAACGTGAAATCACCAAAATTTGCGTCGTCTGAGAACGGAAACCGCGACGGCAAATTATTGTAATTTCCATTTGGAACTCAACACGGCTAATATACGTTATGAATAAAGGCTGATAGCCGTAAAACTCTTGAACAAAAGCTCATCTTTCAAGCCGGCAGTCTAAATCCCACAGGTATCAACGAACGCTTTTCATTCCACTAATTTATTCGTGTTTTTCTCGTTGCCATGTTCCCACCAATCACGTAGCTCCATTTTCTGCCTTTAAAAGCACACACAACCCACAATTCCTCTATTCGCTCCGACGAAGGGCTAACGCTCGAAACGTCAGCTTTTGTAATCGTTACGGTGGCCAATTTACCATTTCAACTTTGTTGATATATCCAAATTGTAATATACGTTATTCTGAAGTTGAGGTGTGGCGCCGTTAGAGACGGTAAACACATGCAGCCATTTTCGAAATTCTAATTCAAGTAGAAATTCATTTTTTAATCGACATCTTCCTTGGCGTTGCCGTCCTGACTGCTCAAGGTCCCTATTGCTAAAACGTGAGAAAAGTTTGATTTGACCCACAAAACTTTTCTCGTGTTCTTCCAACATACCATGAAGGCTAATGTGCTGGTTAACCTATGGAGAGGACAGAAGGATGTAAAACTGAACTGTTTTAACCGTCATAGTGGAGGTGGAATATCCCTTTCATCACTACGAAAGTCAACCGAGTACTGGAGTCTTAAAAGTCCCAGGGGTGCATTTTAAGGAAAAAACCTTTCACTCTTAAGATTTTGCATCGTAATTCTCCTTATTATCCAACTGTGCTTCGTAGAGTACAAATAACGCGCGAGACGAGTACAAATATCACGCGATACTTGCAATCCAGAAATATCTGCGAAATTCGCCCGCACTGAAACAACAATTTGTTTGTATTTTGACGAGCCCGAAGGGCTCGTCAAAATACGGCACAACTCGTAAAAATACTCAGCGATACTACACAACAAAACGTCTAATAAGATATATATATATACTAAACGCCATATATTCCTGAATTTTAGTTCTGAGAATTTAGTATTGGATCAAATGATAATCCCCTAAAAGACATTTTTCTTTATTCTCAACACAACGTTCTTTTTCCAATCAGAGTCTAACAATTACTGAGGATGTGGTGGAGATCTATCGAAATTATGTCGTCCTTTACACATTAAAAGACGTCATTTTTCACGTGGTGTCGAAGTGTATCTAACGTGGTCGACGACTTGCCGTCTGGTTGAAACATGCTCTGTTAAGGATACTGGAACGTAACAAAATATCCTTGAATTTTATTCAAATACGGAATTTATAAAATATGTCATACAGAAGTTAGTTATTTATGATGTTTTTAGATCATAGGGCTATAATTCTATCTAAGCAATGTAAAACACATTTTTCCGGGTTCTATAACGTTATAAATCTACGTAGGATGTTTATAAGCTTTCCAAGTGTTCTTCTAAAGTCCGAAGTGGCTTTATAAACGTTATAGAACCTGGAAAAAATGCGGTCTATTGCTTTTATGACAAATATAACAAGTGCGGGCTCTATAACCTGATAAAACATCCGCTTGGAAACTGAATTGACCAGTCAGACGATGGCTACTATGTTCATTTACGTTGTTTGAAAAATCCTCCAGGTGCTCTTATCTCTTAATTGCAGTGTTTACCAAAAACCATTTATGATCTTTTATGTCTGGAGCCATTTAGGTATTTCACCGTCTTAAAATTGCCTTTTAATACTCGTTCCTCGAGAAAACATTGCAGTGAATAGTCAATGATCTTAGTTTCACCTTTTACTACTTATTCCTTCAGGAATCGAACACATGATTACGCCTATTTTATAAAAATACGGGATTTCATTTAGTGAGTTACCCTTTGTAAGGGGGAATCAAGTCCATAGTTCTGCGATTTATTACTGATCAGTATCAGAGTTTATGCCAATCTGTTACAGATTTAAGTCGATGATAAGCTGTTAGAAATACCATATTGCTAGATGATAAGCTGTTATAAATATCATATTGTTACATGATAAGCCGTTGTAAGTGAAAAAATAAATAAAGATAGCGTTCATGTTTTAACAGTCCTAAGCTAATTTATTAAAACACGCGAATGGAGTCTTGAGAGGTCTCTTTACTTTTATAAATGATGTGGTTTCGGTCCCAGTCTGTTGCCTTCTTTACTTGACCCCAACTCCCTTTAATCTCTCTCCTTCACTAGTTTTCATGCTCTTTGATTGAAATTTCTATGTCAAATTGGATAAGACAGTTGCAAGCTATCCTGATTTCAGCTTTCTGCTTTATTGGGTGATTTTTCTTTGGAATACCTGAAAGTTTCGCTTATCAAAAAGGGAGGTTGAACACTTTTCTATCATTTCAGATTTTGTACATTTACAATCCTACACTGTTTATGTTCAGAACTTTTTACTATTTGCTTCTCCTTAATATATGATGAAACTGCTCGAGCAATCTGAGATACTTTAGACAGTATAGGGGTACATATCCTAAAAAAAGGGTGGCATTCTTATCACATCACGCGCCACACGATGCACACGTGTACAAAATTGTACTTTGATCACTGTAGTAAATTCAACGCTTCCTCCGCCTCGCACGAAATATGCCTAAGATATCTTGATGGGAGTTTTGGAAATCCTATGTACTTAATGTATAGAAGTCTAGAACAACGAGGTCATGTCCTTGGAAATCAGTTACTTTTCCAATGCACATCACTGGAAATGGGCGCCATGTCGAGTTCCCACTGTATGATCATACACGTGTTACAGATTCTTCTCTCAGGAAGTAGTGTTATGTACCGTAACGAAGAGAAGAACACTTTGTAATGGAATAAAAAGGTATTTACTACACATGTAGTTGTTTGAAGTTGCATTTGAACTTGTATCTTTAGTTATAGGTATCTGTTCAGTTTTCCTCATGTTGAAAAATCTTCCAGACTCAGTGTCTTGTCTAAGTTGCCACGCATTTACTTGCTTTTGATGTAAGACAAGCCTTATCGTTGAGTTCAGTTTGTTATTGTGAAATTACATATCGCACACGATTTCCCATCGCCCACACGTAACTAGATGCAAGAAAATTAAGGCATGAAGTGTTGAGAATAAAAAAAATAAGTCATCCTAAGGCATAACTCTACATGTATCAAGCAATTGAACGAATGGAACGATAACAGTTCGATTGAATAATTTCCATGCCTATTTACAAACAGCTTTAGAGTATCAGGTATTTGTTCAAAAGTGTCAAGCGATTCCACAAATTCTAATTTACGAGATCAACTAGCTAGGGCACACCAGACCTGAAAGGTTCTTTCAAACTTCTTAAGATTATCAGGTATTTGTTTAGAAGTGTCAAGCGATTCCACAACAGTTCTACTGATTTTCTAATTTACGAGATCAACTGGTTGAGGTACACCACAAAGTAGCTATGTTTTCGTGGCATTTCCTAGTTATGCATAAGGGTGGAATTTGGTCCACATAAAACATTCAAAATGATCAAAACCCTCATTAGCATTGCACGATCTTCTTCTACCTTTGACTGACCGGCATGTAGTCTATTTAAGACTGCGCCTGATTTTTTTTTAATAAGAGTCAAGAACCGAACGATTTTCTAGTATGCGTAGGCTGATAAAGTCGGTCCACTTCAACACCAAAATGATTTGTAGAAGCGCCAATACTTTTAAACAGACATCGAGTGTTCTCATTAGGTTTTCATGAAATTTTCTGTGGGAGTTTGGCTGAGAGTTTGACTGAGAAAAAACCTGTTAGATTGTCGAGAATATTGCAACTATGAGGTAGGCCCGATTTGCATGTTCGGACAATTGGAAAGCAACATGATTTTTGTAATCGCTTGTTTTTTTAGATAACCTTACTATTGGGAGGAAATTTCTAAAAAACATTTTTGACTGTTGGGTGCATTTAGCCGCGATGATTTGAAAGGCCACCGAACATGCTGATGACTACGTAAAATAAAAAACAACAACTAATGGTGTATTTAGAAGGCAGAAGCATATTTTTTCATAACTTTGTTTAGTTACGCCGGTGAACACTAACTTTGGTCTTCTTCATGAGCGAGATTCTTATTATTTGTTCTTTTAAGGTATTTAAAACTTGATTTACCTCCCAGGATTATCTGAGGAAAATCACTTCCAAACACTTAACAGTAAGACGTAATATTCTCTCTCGCTTAGTCGATGAAGTAAGTTCTCATCCAGGTGTTTCGCTTAGGGTAAATCGTTACTTTTTTTAGCAGATCCGGACGAAAATTCACGATATCCTCTTGTTTTCTGAACAAATTATTTGAATCTTTGGTTCAAGCCTAATTAAAGATTCTGGGATTAGTTGAATGGAAAAGCACACCTGACAACCGGACGAAGCGGGGGTCAATCTCGCCCTCAGCTTGAACGTGCAATGAATTCACAGTGGAAAATACATTCTTTGGTAGGAAAAGGTTAGATCTTCTTTTGATCAACTAAGGGAGTGAAAGTATGACCGTAACTCGAAACTGCTGAGGTAGGTTTGTTTCAGTACATGTCGCATAAAAGTAGTTTGTTTCCTATACTGTAAATCCCATGGTGCTCAAGACATATTTATCAACTGGTCCGTTATTTAAATTCAAAACTTTCTCTACATGTGGATGATAAATCGTTAGGTCTATAAAATATTTTACTCAAGCAGGTACGTTGGAGTCAAACATACATATTAGACAAAAACATAAGCTGGGCCGTATAAACAATGGCATCATGAGAAAATATAGGGCATTTTCCTCCTTGCTTCATGCATTTTCACAAAAAGTAGTAGATTGAACAGTTTCGGGCTGTCGAGAGATGGTTTCTTAAAAATCTTTCAGGCATAAGTGAGTTTTTCTTTCTAAAATAAGAGCGAATACGATAAGAGACCTTGTATGAATTAATTTTGTTTTCGAATTCTTCTAGGTTCCTTCCAAGACAATTAATCACATCCCATATACAGGACAGTAATGTCCACCAAAACAAAACAAAAAAACACGTCGTTGAGTACGGGCTTCTGTAACACATCCAAGTCCTATATATCTACGTGCTAACTATTTTACCATTTACTTTGCTTGGAATTATTCTTTACAATTTAATACTTCAGTGAGAAAAGAAACCAAGATTCAATTAGGCAACAGACAAGTGCCAATTCTTAAGAAAATAGAGGAAGGAAGTGGATCCTGTCGCGTAGAATCTCCGGTCACATCCGGGACCTTTACAGGCCTCACTGGCGACTCAGTCAACTGTAAAATCTTTAAATATGGCGAAAATATAAAGACTATGTGCGCATTCGATCGATGTGGGTAAGTTATGGCATGAATAAAATCGAGACACTGACGCTTTTCTTATGGGCAGCACCTGAAAATAAATGTCGATCACCTCGACATTACGGTTCTTCCCTCGTACTGTTCTCACATCCGTCGCTTGTTGTGGTTTTTAGCCCATAAAAACGGCCATTTCATGCCTGAAATCGTATGGAATCCACGCCTGGAATATCTCACTAGCCAGAGCCTCACCAAAATAGAGTCGATCCTGCTGTGGGCAGAACTCGAAATATTTAGGCCTTTTATCCCTCTTTAAAGCCATCACAACCTTTAAAAGCGGGAACCTGAGTAACTTGTGTTTTTTAACTTTCTTTCTGCTGTGTCTGTGCCACGTGGGTTTTTCCTCGCAAAGAAAAAGCATGAGAAAGCGTGTTTTGATAGCCACATTTCTTCGACTACAGCCGCCATATTTGTTTTTCTTTCAAATTTCCTGCCTTGTTCCCAGTACTTCGCGTTATTTTTCCGACCAAATGCTGACCTGATCGGCGGAAATCGGCCGACAGTTACCGATCGATTGTAATTTGAATACACTAAAGATATCGGCAATGCCGACTGTACTCGCGCGAAGCACGCGCAATTAGCGAAAAACTTGTCACAAAGAAACATGCTTCTTCGCGAGGAAAGAGCCACGCGGCACAGACAACAGAAAGAAAGTTATCCTGTAATTAGCTACCCCGCTCAAGCGAATATTTAGGCGGCCCTCTTTATTATGCCTTCATCAACACAATTAATAGGAATGGTACATCAACGGAACGAAAATTCGGAAATGTAAAAAACAAAATGATGATAAAGCAAGAAAAACCACTCCACAAAACAATCTTAACTATGTTCGTATATGCAAAAAGCTACTTCTAAGGGAAACTGACAATCCCTAGTCATTGGGTATTTAATTTCGAGGGCGTGGGGACGGTCGTAAGACACGAATGAATATAAATGACAACAGCTCGAATATTGTAGGTACCCTACCGCTAATGAAGAAATTGTAACAACATACTATGCAACGCCCCAAAGAAAGGGTTACCTAACCCATGATAAATACAGAATTAGAAGAAATCAATCGAAATAGATTGAAGCCGATAACATTGAAGCTCCCGAGGATAAAGTCTTCAAGGTACTTTCAATATTACCATATCTTTTGATATTATTTCCATTACAAAATTCATTTCGTATTTCCACTGTTAATCCGAGGAAGACGTTACTTAAAAGACTAGTTTAATGTTCTTTCACAAGGTCAAAGCTAAGTGGGGATGGGGCTGCTTTAACCCACAACAGTGGCCTTGTTTTTTTCATTCCCACTGTTGGATGATCGCTAGGCTGTCGTGTCTAGTTCAGGTAATATAATTATGTGCACATTTGGCAGCATCTCTTATGAAGGGAATGCCATTTATTACAAAATAAACCTTGTTTACCTTTAATTTGTCCAGGAAGTCATACAATCTCAGTGGTTGCATGTAAGGGGGACTATGATACTTTAAGAACCAGCCTCCAAAATGTCATTGAAGAAGTTAACTCCCTCTCAAAAGAAAAACTCCTTGGGTAGATGGAAAGCAACTGAAAATCCAGCTCTATCTTGATGGTGACTACAAGGTTAACAAATCCAGACATAACTATTTTCCATCCACCTTTTTTTGAGAGGAACACATACATGTATGTGGTTTATGCCTTTTTTTACCTGTACCCCCTTAAAAAGCCAGATATTATAAATCTGGTTCACTTTTCATTGTATATTATCAATCAATTCATCATTAATTCAAGCATAGAAAAAAAGGTAAAAAATTGTTCAAATAAAAATGTTATTAATATTGCAATGCAAGTTTTTCAAGTTCAATTTAAGGCATTCTCAGTAAAAATTAATAATTTACTGTTACATATCTTTTTTTTCCTCCAGTTTCTTCTACTCTGTATGGGTATGAAGGCTGCAACATGTAAACATTCATGTGTTTGGTGTACATGTAGCAATGAAGAACGGTAATATCTGTGAGTCAAATACAATAACTTTATTGACACTTCCATGGTGGAGCTTTTCAGTGACAATACATAATTTACTTAAAATGATGATTTACATAACAACAAAAACTAAATACAACTGTATCAGTAAATACTTACTTACACAATAAATTCTCAATCATTGGATGTAGCCATACACACAATTACCATATGGGCCTCAACAACTGCAACACTCATATTTAAATTTTATTATTTTATAGGAATGACTTCACCAAGCCTTTGACTTTTTTCTTGAAACTGAAACACAATTTAAACCCTGGATGGTATAAGGATCCTGGATGCAGCACACCGCCTCTTTTTGACGTACCACTTGAAAGATTCATGATTGATGAGCTCCACATGGTTTTGCAGATTACAGATATTCTAGAGAAGGGCATTATCCATGAAGTTATTAGCTGGGATGAGGTAAATGAATTAAAGATAAAAAAGACTTGCCAGTAGTGTAAAGTCTACAATGTAAATTAAAGCAAATTTGAACAACAGCAGTCTGCTTTAATTTCTTGTTCATTTATTATGAACATAAAGAATAGATCTTGTTGCTACTTAGAAAGATGATTTCAAGAAATTAAGCAAAGAGCAAAGGGGAATACATCTGAAAACATTCCTTGAAGCTGTTAGAGAGTGTGGTGTATCTCTGTCAATTTGGACAGTCAAACAAGGAAATTTAGACTGGACATCTCTTATGTGAAATGAAAAGAAGAAACTGTGAAGAAGCCTCCCCTCTAAATTCTTCTCCTTTCTACCTCCTGAGGTTTGTGAACAGCTGACCAAATTGTGGAAATTAAGTACAATTATACTGTTTTGAGTTGATTTGCTTCTAAATCTTGCATGAATTTCAATTTGTTACCTGCTTTTTTATCGTTATTTGTTTATTTATTTTTTGAAATATTGCATCTGTTTATTATGTACAGGATTTCAAAGAACTTTATGACATATTTGGAAGTTGGAGTCCGTCTCAGAAAGATGGCCTGGATTTCCCAAGCTAAGTAATAATATGGTCATCAATATATTCAGACAGTCTACTTTCAGTGCCAGCTGCAATTAAACATTCTGACTGAAATATTTATTTCTATGTAGTTATATATATTTATTCTATTTCCTGTGGGTAAAAGAATGGGCTCTTCTGCTTTGCAGTTTGAAATTAGAGGGCCTTGAAAAGCCAAAGCAAATCCCATAACACCTTACATACACATTATGTTATGCCACCTTCCTGATTTACTGCAAGAAATGGGATCTGTCAAGTCATTTACTGGCCAGGGTATGCATATCATAGTATAGCTACATCTCTACTACATACGCCATGCGAAAATACCTGTATTCAAGGATTACAAGTTTCATTAACATGTACAATGTAAGTGCCACACTTTTAATCCACTGGTAATCAATATTTTTCAATCTGTCCTCTTTATTTCTCTGTCATTTTGCAGGTGTGGAGAAGAAAAATGATGACATGTATTAATACTTTCAAAGAAAGTGTGCTCAATGGGATAGTTGTTGCCAGATTTTTCTGGTAGAAAAAGGGATAGAGGTTTTGGAGCATGAGGGATGTTCCCGTAAACATAGAAGTTACCAAAAGAGGGACATCTATTGGGAACAGGGAAAGAGTCTAGTGGCTAAGAATGCTGTTAAAAATTCTATTGCAGAAGCATCACAAGCTCTTTCCACATAGGAATTACTGCTGTCCTCAGGTTGTTGAAATTCCTGTACATCTACTTCAATTGCAAACAACAGCTGTCATCAGATCAGTGAAAGTTACACCCTGAGTGACCTCAAGAAATTGCAAAAAAAAAAAAAAGAACTAGTTGCTATTTTTCAAATTAAATTAGACAAACCCATCACTTCAGATATAATGGCATGGCAAAATGGTAACTCTACCTGAGGCCTGGGAGGAAGAACTGCCAGAAAAATTAGGTGGGGGTGTGCAGCCCACTCCCCAAACCCTTACCTTATTTATGAACAAACCCTGTGATTTTCCCCACCCTATTTATGACCTTACCTAAAATTCAATACCCTGTTTAAGGCAGTTGATCTAAACATTATTTGTGAAGGACTATATTTGATGGTCTTATCGATAATATGAAAAAGAAGCTTTTTTAAAAAAAAAAAAAAAAAAAAAACTTATTTCAAGACCAAAGTGCAAAAAACATACCCTGTTTCTGACCAAAGTGGCCAAAATCAATACCCTGTTTACGACCAAAACGACTGAAAAACCATACCCTTTGGGGCTGCAAAGTGCACTCTCGATGGTACTTTTCAGTCTCTCGAAGTTCTCAGCAAAAGCACGTCCTGTGGGGGAGATGGATTTCTGAAATAGCTGGACAAAAAATGGCATGCATTTAACAGCGAGAAGCTAATCCGGTGGAAGAAAGTTTGATACATGCGAAAATCTCCTCCGAATAAAAACATTTACTTTCTCTAAATGCTTGCGCATGAAATAATCAACGGTAGCGCCGGGTGGTCTACCAGGAATCGGAAGAATTTCATTAAAATTTTGCTTTTCACTTAAAAATTACGAGCAGAGATATCTGAAAGGGAACGTGTCGAACCCCTTTGGCGTCTAAAGCAGGACTTACCTTGAAAGATCGTTATCCAAATGTGCGATTCTGACTCGAACGTGTTGTGTTCGGACCCCCAACCTCGCCACTTGATCAGATAAACAGGCTTCTCAGACTACAATAAAAATCCATTTAGAGTAGTAAATTTTTGTCGATATTTTGATGGCTTTTATTCCAGCTTTATGAAGGTTTGTTATGGCAATCGTTCGATATCCTTACCTTTGTGTTCTTTACCGCCACCAACCGCTCAGCCTTGAAGACACCCTTCAGCGTTTTCCTTTTCTTTTTTTTCTGGCCCAACATCCAGGACATCCGCCATCGACATTTTATTCAAGTCAGCACACAGGCAGCCCAAGCTCACGGTTAGCTCAATTGGTTAGAGCGCCGGATTGCGTTGTGCGGGAGGTCGAGGGTTCGAGCCCCGGCCGGACAAATACTCATGGTCTTAAAATAAGTGAGGAGAATTTGCTACCTTTCTATAATATCAAGTCTTCTCGGATAAGGACGAATAAACCGTAGGCCCCGTCTCCTGCAGGGTTAGGGGTAGGAGACGTTAATTTCCCACGCACGAGATTACTGTGTGGTGGATGTCCTCCCCTAGGGTGGGATGGGAGGGAAGGTGAGATCGTTACATGGACTGAAGCGGCTGCCAGAAGCGCCTGATAATGCTGACGTCCGATCTCAACCTTATCATTGTAACTAGACACGTTTGTTGTTTAGAGTGCGTGAGACTTTCTTTCTTTCTGACTTTCTCACTACTAATAAAGCGGACGTGACTCTTACCGTGTTGCGTAACGTTTTATATTTATAAAGGTTTGTATGGGATCGGCTTTCCAATTTCGAATTTGGCTGCTTGAAACGTTCGCGGCCCGTTCGCCGATCGCACAGTATGTTGGGTAACAAAAATAAGCCCGGCGAGGATAGCCAGCGGCCTGCAGTCCAAAAACAATAAATTAGTAAACACATTTCCATTCGATGTTGATTGGTCGATCAAAACGATGCGGTCTTGACAAAACCTCTCGAGGGGACCAGGGGAGCTAACGGGTTTGTTTTTGGACTGCAGGCCGCTGGCTACCCTCGCCGGACTTATTTTTGTTACCCAACATACTGTGCGATCGGCGAATGGGCCGCGAACGTTTCAAGCAGCCAAATTCGAAATTGGAAAGCCGATCGATCTGGAGATAAAAGTATCGCTAGTGAAAGATCTGTGGGAGGAATTGTGGATCGAGTGAATGAAAAATGGAACTGCAACATCTCTGCTTTGATTTTCTGGAGGAATCGAGACTGGTGGTAATTTTTTGGCGGAATTATTCGCTTCGGGCGACGGACGCTTCTAAAATAGGTTTCCGGCCTTGTCTTTCTTTTAGCAGTTGAACACCAACATAGCGCTAACTCGCCGAAAACGCTTCAAAATGGCCTGAGACACTCGGAATCAACAAAGAAAACAACAAGGCAATAAGGTAAGCCCATTTTATTTCAAAACAAGACATTTTTTTCTCTCTTTTAAGGCAAACCGATAACATCCCATACAAACCTTTATAAATATAAAACGTTACGCAACACGGTAAGAGTCACGTCCGCTTTTCTAGTAGTGAGCTTGGGCCGCCTGTAGTCAGCATAAAAGTTTACGCTGCGCTTATCTCGAGCCATTTTTCAGGTGTCCTTGATATACTTAGGCTTACAACTCGTTCGAAACAGGAATACTGAGTTATGGCCTGATTACATGAGCCGGGCTGATTTCTTTTGTTTTGGTGTTCGCCAAAGCGTGAAAACAAAAGAAATCAGCCCGGTTCATGTAATCAGGCCCTAAATCCTTCTTGACTTCTCGCGCGAAGACAGCCGACAAACAAACCAATCGGGTAAAAGGGATGCGTGACGTCACTTTACTAGCCCACTCCCGCACGGGAAATTTTTGGTTGACCGCGCGGGAACAGGAATTCTACGCGACGGAATAAGGATATGGAGAAATATCGGAAACCCTCGAAGTTGGCACTTCCTTCCGTCAAATATCTGTAGAGTAGACGTTCTAGGAAATGCTTTAAAGAGAATTTTAATACTGACAGAGGGTGATTCTTACCAAAACTGAGGAATATCTCGCGTAATAAGATCCGATGTCTTTCACGGCACGAGTACATGCGGGAATAAAGTCCGGTCTCTCAAAAGTCCACCCGTCTGCTGCGTCAAGCCACATAAAGTATCTGGAATGAGAGAATAAGGCAGAAGATTAACTGAAACTAGCATCGTCAATACTTAATGTCACTCAAGTAAAAATCTAAAATAAAGTCTGGAATCTAAGTCTCCTAAAATTTGAGTTAGAGCTGATTACTTAAACTCTGCTTAAAGGAAACTTGTGCTTCTTAAACACATGAAGTATTGTAGCAGAATTCAGAGGGGATCCAAAATAATTTTGGTGGAAAAAAGGTTTATGACTCATCAACCCTTTTTCTATCAAACTTATCTTGGACTTCGGTATTTGAAATGTTAAAGTCAAAGCTTATTCATTGCACACTCTGTACACAGACAATGATTAAAGAAAGTACAAAGTAGCATGTACGCGATAAGAGGCACGTACTTTTTAGAAAAAATTAGAAAATTTGTGAATTATTCTCGGATAAGAGAATTACTAAAATAAAATATAGTAACTGCAGTGTAAAAATAACATTCAAATAAATTGCAAAACACGTGCTCCGATGTACTGCCATATATTTACTTCGTTTGAGGACATTAAAACAGCGTTACTTTTGTAAGTTTAAAAACAAGATAAAAAGACCCGAATGTCTTCTCTTGTTGATAACACTTTCAAAGTATCTAAACGGCGTGCTTGGAGTATACGATAAATCTCTTTTTCTTTGAAAGGATTATCAAAAATAAGGACTCTCGAGTCCATTTTGTCGTAGTAAAAGCCCATCAGGATTGTAAAAAGAAACCGATGCAATGTCCTTTGTTCATTTAAATTGCATGAAAAGTTTCCTCGAGATTTAGTGAGGTGGAAAGAAAACTGTTGTCTCTTTACAACCTACTTGTAAAAAGTTAAAAAAGGAAATATTAGCTCCGAGCACGTACATTTTCGGTAAATTAACAATCGTTGTGCTTATTTGCTTTGCAACTGGACGTCATCCGCTAGGCAGAACGTCATGTGAGAAAGCACTGGCTATTGGTAAATATAGTTCTACTTTGGCTGCAGGACAGATCATATTCCCAAGTCGTAAAAGCACTCATTCGTTTTGCCTTGCTTTTAAACAAAGGTCAGTTTTGTCGATTGTTCTCCCAGAGAAGATTTCATGTGCATGATGATTCCGAGGATGTTGAAGTTTCTTGTCGAATTAATTTCATGTTCAACTACACCTCAAGTATGCAAAAGGTGAGCGGTTACTCCTTTTCATCGATTTTTCTAATAAGTTCAACAATTAAAGTGATTTCATATCTAAAATCTAGTAACTTCTAGATGTTGTTGTGGCAAATTGAGATGCGAAATTCTGGACATATGGGGTTTTCAAAGAAGAAATACGGGGTGGGAGGATAACCTTCGCTAGATCAAGATATGCCGCTTCTTTTCGTTGGAGGGGGAAAGGGATGACTTCAAATCGAGAAGAAAAAGGGAATAGAAGGCTTCAAGAATTATGAAATCAGCCACATACAGACACGATCTCTGTTCCAAAAGAAACATAGTTTCGTGAACATGCGATCAGGAAGATAGAGCCGGCGATTATCCAAATTGATTGGACAATAAGCGGGACTTGCCTGCAAGTTAAAGTTTTATGGAGATTCCATCACGTGCGGTTAGAATTCTAGGAAATCACATGAAAAGCGTGGCGCTTGTGCGAGTCATTCTTAGAACATTCAATGGGTGTTTAGTTGTCAAAGATTACGCTTGAGACAAAGGCTACAAAAACTTCTTTACCAAGAATTAACATTACCTAGAAAGAAGGGCTAAGAAAATAGTTGTGGTGCTCAACCGCTGATTCATTCGGATTCCGCTGTCATGTGGTAAAATTTCTATCATTCTTCAACTTCGCGGTAAGTCTTGTTGTTAAAATTATTTTCTGTGACATTGCACGACAAGGCAGGAGATCCCATGAGAATTTTAAAAAGAGTAGCGATTTCTCTCTTACAGAGGTACCACATAAGGAGTGCACACCAGTTTTGAGATAGCTGATACATGTGCGGCCTTTTTCGGGCTTAGATATCACAAAAGGGACCACAACTCGCTAATTTCCTTATCCAATAGTCTTATTTACCCAGCAATTCAGATTCTATTATCATACTTCGTTCTCACATTACTGGTTTGATCATATTTACAGAGATCCCCCGTAAAGCTCCCCACAGTACTGTCGACGATATCCAAAGTTAATACTTAAAAAATTAAAAATAACCAAAATCTAAAGCACAATCAATGAGTTTGTGACGATCAACTAGCAGATTTTATTTATTTTCGCTTCCTCTATTTTGGATTAGCTCCCCAGCTAGTTACTTTATGCATTCTGAAAGATTTTCATTACTTCTTGGTGCGTGTTTTTTTCCCGTTTGCTTTTACGCAGCAAAGTTACCTCTCCGTATATGAAAAACATGCGCAACTTCCTTATCTAATTATCGTCAGGAATTTGGGAAACGTCTAAACAACTTACACGAGCGCCATAAGGGTAATAAGTGGCTGTTCAAATAGTCGCTTTTCTGCATTTAATTCAAAGTGAGGGAAAACCCATGAATTTACGATTTTTACAGGAAGAACAAAATTGGACGATTGAACTGAATGCTGAGTGGCGCAATGAACGCCACTCTGTGCTAGGGTAGAATCGATTTACATAATTATCACTCGGGTGAGCCAACCAGATGTGACGAAGTTACTGGTCGTCGGCAGTCCATAGTCCGTAGTCCATATTTTTATAAGAAGCGTCCTATAGTCAATGTGTTCGAGTTCAATAAATTTCCAAGGTCAGTCTATATATTTTTCCTCTTTTTGGTTTGTAGAAAGTAGTTTACATCAACTTCCTTGGAGTTAGGTCTCATTCTAAGAATTCCTAGGTTCACTGTCATATTTAAGAAAGGTAGTTTCTGTTTAAGTCGAAAGAAAAACACGGCAAAGCGGAATCTTTCTCAGTTACACGGTTGTCATTCTCAATATCGGTTTTCAAAAACATAATTCAGGTGAGTCTATTTGCAGAGTTGCTTGGCTATAAGGCATCCATAGAAGGAGATGTGTTAATATATCACCCCAGCCAGTACAGTACACAGTGATAACTATTACAAATAAGTCCGTCAGACTTTGAACAGAAAATGTTTTGTTTTACAGGGAATTTCAAAAACCAACAAGCTCATTTTAGTGCTCAAAGTGATTTACTGTAATTTTAAATTCAATTCCAACGAAAAACTCTAATGATTAGAATAGCATTACCCAAATAACATATACATTTACAGATATACATACACTTGATTTAAGTGTAAGTAATCTTTTTTTGTTTGGCAAGGTCTTAATTTGAAAACCTGCGTTTCTCTTTTTGCTGACGAGTTTTCTGATTTTATAAACATGCTTATGTTTTCGCGTAAGGCGACTGTTGGGCGCGGTCAATGCTCGAGGCTGATTGGCCAAACGAATTTACGGCTACGAACCCCTGCGTTGTGTAAGTTGTGATTGCCGCATACAATGAATAAAATCACTGGCGAGGTTGAAGCAGCGAAAAATAATTTTTTCGGGGTGTTCAATTTCCTTATTTTTAATCCGTTTAGCTTTTCTAAAAAAAAAAATCCTTCCCCATTTTTTTTTCTCATCTAAATAATCAATGCCCATTTTTGGTCTTTGGCCTTTGGTCTCTCTTCCCTATCACGAATAGTTATTTTGAATTTACATTGACAAGTTGGGGGTATATAGGTCGCAAAAATATCATGAGAAATTTTGCTTACTGTTAGATGAAAATGAATTATCCTTAAAAAAAAATTCCTATCCGCGCGCTCTTCTCTAAAATTGAAATCCTTTAAAGCCTTACTAGGAGTTTAGCTCCGATCAAATTGTAGTGTTGATGGATAGTTTTACAATACGAACATGTTTCTCTCTAAAAATAACCCTTGTAAATTTTGTTATTACCATAAATCGGTAGTCTCTTCAAAAGTCTTGCGGCGAATGAGATTGTCAGGTTTTAACAACATAAGCAGATTCGAAATCTCCGATTCGCCTTAGGCCACGTGTCAGTTATCTAATGACATTTATATTCATCAGTACCACGATAGCATGCTATCAACGTTCAAATAACACGCACATATGAGCTCATAAGCGATATCACAGCTAGTCTAATGTGGCACTATGACAATTCGACGCAATACAATTGATATACCAACAATTGTAGCTGTGCGTACACATGGTATCTCCCGTGGTGTTAAATTGCGTCACGCCAAATTGGAACTGATCTTTCACCCGCTGACTAATGTTTTGCTAAGAGTGAAGCCATTAGTAGATTAAGAGATTAAAAGGGGTCATGACAGAAATAGATGATAGCTACTATAAATGGACCACTAAGTTTTCAACACTTATTAGACATCGTTTATACGTTATCACCAATAGGATAACCTATGACAAAATTTCTCACGTTAAAGGGAAATACTTTCAGGCGTTCGGTGACCTAATGTATCGTTAAATTTTCTCTCAAATGTCAAGTTTCGTACCACGGACCACTCTAGAACTGTCAAAGAAGAAGAACGCGATTAGATGTTTGTTTTCAGAGCAAGGAAAAGATTTGTGCTAGTTTACCACCATTGAGTTCCTGTTTACAAATCACGGTTTATCTAGGGGAGAGACTTCCGGAAAAAGAGCTTTTATTGTTTTGTAGCCTTTCAACCAGGAGTACATTGTCTTTTCACAAGTTATTAAAACATATTCATTAATGGGAAAGAATATAAACAGGACTGAATAACGAGGGACCATTTCCTTTATCATAGAAAAGTGCTCACACTTGTAAATATACATTTTTAAGTGATGCTCCTTCACAGCCGGTTCGACTACGCTTCATCATTTTACATATCAAACTATGGATTAAAAACCTTTGGGATGGGCTGGTGAACCGGCCTTCTTTTCAATTGGTGATATGTTTTATAATAAGTCACTAAACGAAACAATACGCAAAGTTAGCTTGCAAAACGCACTTCTTCACAGGTCTGCCTCTGTTTTCATGTGTGAACATTTTTCTATGATAAAGGAAATGGTCCCTCGTTATTCAGTCCTGTTTATATTTTTTTTCCATTAATGCATATGTTTTAATAACTTGTGAAAAGACAATGTACCTCTGGTTGAAAGGTTACAAAGGTTACATCAATATTGCGCAAATTATCACCAAGACGGATGTTTTGAGGCTAAATCGCTGCCCATTTCAAATGCCGGTTAAAGAAAATTTGTTTTTCTCGTGTGGATCTTGTGATCCATCATATTTCTGCGGTACGTAAGTCGAGGTCGGCCAACGAGTATCTTGTGAGCTTCTAACTAAAATTGATAGCCGTGAGAAAAATTATGGTGTACCCCAGAGAATAATGTGTTCGCTTGACCTTCACTGGTAGAATTGCGTTACGTAACATCGAAGAGTAATGCTCTGGAATTGAATGAACTGAACTGTCGCCATTGAGGGCTTTGCAAGTTGCAAAAGAGCCATTTGCACCAGGTGATAAACCTGAAACGTGTTACAGTGCTTGTCTTGATATGTGGCTTAGCCAACGGCAGTTTGCAAACCGAATATTTTGTGCTCAAGGGGAAACGACCCTAAACTTTCAACTTTACTGAACTCGCCCTGGCTCAGTGACCACCAGGCGTACATCTAGATTTTTGGTACACCAGATGTTTTAATGGAAAAGTTGAATGTAGCTCGCTCGTGTTGGTCAGTACTGATACTGAATAAAGATTGGTATCCAAAACGTATGTCAAAAGGGAGTGAAGGCCTCTAAGTTGTTTGGGTAGAATTTTATTGATTCTACACTTCTCTGAATGCTTTTGACCTATACTCAACTAAATATTTTAATGGGAAAGCTTTGTTTGAAAATCTTTTCTCCGAGTTAAAGCTTACAGCAAAGTGACCATAAAGAGATTAGTAACCATTGGAAACCGTTATATAATTTTATTTTTTACCCATTGCAAACCGGTGTGAATTAACTAAAGAGCTTGCTTTTCTTTAAAGATAGTTGGAAAATACATATATATAAAATACAGAAAATACTTTTACACCGGGTTGACAACTCCAAGGAGATAAATACTGAGAACGTTTATCATTGATTAATTAAGAATTTGGTGACAAATACCAAATACAAACTCCTTTTCCAAAGAAGCAGCAGTCCGACAAGAAAACATTTCATATCCTTAAGTATTAACACAACCTCGATGATCCCATCCTATCGACACAAATTTTCTTGTTTCTTTTCATTCTTAATTTTTCCTCTTTGTAATCTCTGATATAAAGAATATTTACGTGCACGGCAACCAATTTTTCCAAGAAGACGCGTGAACGTCATAGGACACACCAAACAACTTACCCACATGTACTCATGTGATATTAGGGGAGTTTATGTTTTCATTTTTTTGCCAAGATAAATCAATAAAAATTTGAGGAATGCATTTTACGTCGCATGAAATATTGTATTAAAAAAAGGTTTGTTTTGCTCGAACGTGTCTATCGCTTTTGTGCCTACAAAAATCGTTCACTGGATAAAATCCAAAACTCATTTATTTATTATAAATGGCTATTTTGGAGAGCATTATTGACTAAAGTCGGAAAAACTGAAATAAAGAAAAGCATACTTTTACCTGATGACTAAAAATTGCTCATTAAATGGATATTTAATTGCTTTTCCATCGTTTAATGGCCAGACAGTCTAACAGTCAATGGGTCAACTGTCATACTGCTGAACCCTAACCTGGTTGCACGTGAAAATTGTAATGCGATGTTTGGATACTTCGTTTTGTTTTCTTTGAACGTGGGAAGCAAGTTAATCAGCAATCAATAAGTCTACAGGATGAAAACAGTTATCGCTTTTATGATTCCACCTCCCCAGAATTCCGTTTTTCCTTTGACTATGGAAAACGAGTACTTGGTTCCTCACCTTTTGGAAGCATGCAGGTGACAATCCTGGCTGTGAACGAGCTCCTCAATTCATTATTGATAAAGTGGAAATACAGAAAAACTGATTGTTTTCAGAAATGATCATGCTTTGTTTTAAAAATTTTCGCTTGGTTTTGTTTGATTTGCCTTTCATTTTGTGGCTTTCCCGGCAAAAAGGACAAAG
This sequence comes from Stylophora pistillata, assembly GCF_964205215.1. Lineage (NCBI taxonomy): Eukaryota > Metazoa > Cnidaria > Anthozoa > Scleractinia > Pocilloporidae > Stylophora > Stylophora pistillata. The sequence continues at coordinate 26,465,132 of NC_142519.1, read as the reverse complement.
AGCACCCTGACGAATTTACCAGAATGTGAAAAAATTCTTAATAACAATGTCATGGGATCTAGCGTCACGTCCAACATTTAAGAACGTCGTTTTAAAAAGATAAACATACAGATTATGATAAACTTTGCGACCCCCACGAAATTGTTACAAAACTGTCAATTAGTGTCAAAAAAATCGATACATTGGGTTGAAACGCGGTGCATTTTTTTTAAAAAAGTTGGTTTTGAGGTTTTTTTCTGCCTTTTCTAATTTGGGTGGGTTCCAAAGCAAAGAAAGAAAACGAGCCGAATTTTTTTTTTGCTGATGATGTTCAAAAAAATCCAACTTCCTTTAAACCCCTGTTGTTTCCTTTAATAAGCGCAAATGTATTAAGTGTTACTGCTGAGTGATAATAAAAAACGGTCAAAATCCGCGTGACACGTTCAGTAAAGAGGATTTCTCAAGAGAACAAGGGAGAAGCGTGACGGAAATCTCCTTGTCGGCAATCCTTAATAGAAAAAGTGAGGGTAATCAGTAGCACGGTTTCGCTTTTGTGTAAACGACCGTCCATCAAGTTCCAATCGATTGCCATATGGGAAGTGGGTAACTGTAACAAGGACAGAATTCAATTCAGAGCGATTGGCCTACAGCAACAAACCTTAAAGGGATAGGTAAATACTGACTACAACTTTGATTTGGAATGAGACAGGAACGTACCTAAAATTACTACTATGAAAAGCACTTTAAAAAGAGTCGCAAGGTTTCGTATGATATTTTCGTCGACATTTTAAAACGGAGGCTTTTGAAAATCATTTCACCGCTTGTAATCCATTCAAACTGGCTTCGGGATCAACTCACTCCGGTGCAATCTCGATGCAATTCTTCGTACTCCTGCTACGACGAAAAAGAGTTACGAAAGTTATTTAACTGTGCGTTTTCTTTCTCTGCTCATCTAGAAATGAACTACAATGTCCTGCTCGGTGCCATGATTATGACAGTATTAAGTTTAGTTGCTTCCACGACTCGCTTGAGTAGTGCAAAAGTGATTGTCAAAGCTGTCCTGCTGCCAAGGCAAACCAACGCTACTAAACAGGTAAGAAACGGAATAAATAAATAAAAAGAAAAGGAAATACAAAAAAACAAAAAACAAAAAAAAAAAAAAACAAAAACATAAAAACGGAGAAGAGATACGTTTTTCTAATTTGAATTATCTGTTGATTAAGTTCAGTGGTCTTATCTTAGAAAACCTATCATTTTTTCTCTTCCAAATATTCCTAGATGTTAAAACTCTACCCTTGGATAGATAACAATTGGGATCTTAAAGAAACAGAATTATATCTAGTAGAAGAAATCACACAGTTATGCTCTGACAATACGGTAAGTATCAATAGCTCTCCAACACAGGTCGTCAAGGAAAAAATAAAAAGAATTTTAACATGCTGTGTTATTTGCGCTTTTTGATTGGTCGGATCAAATTTGAAGTGTGTGCATTTGGAAGCACGCGTGCTCTATCGAGCTTAATGCACTTATCTTATCGTCGCTTACGTCTCCAGCCTAAGCGCGCGCAAATCATGAGACTGGTTAGCAATTCTCTTCCATCTTTTTGGAGTCTATTATCTTCTTGACAGTGCAATTCACGTCATAAACTGTTTAAAAATCAAGTGAAACCACGAGCGAAGTGGGTGGTTTTCTGGCACAAGTTGAAAAATTGTTAGGTGAATAGTTTTGTAACGTTGATAACGAGCTTCAACTGAAGCACCTACATTCGCCAATCAAAGAAAGCAAATCTAACACAGTTAAAGTAAGTGATTATATATGGTAATGAAACATCCCTGTTTGAATTGAAATCACTTGTTTTCTCATTCAAATAGCGAGGAAATAAGAGAAAAAAATATTACAACTCACTCTTCGAAGTGTCCAAAGTACAACTGTCACCCACTTTTCCGTGTCGCGTGATGTGAAGTTCAAACTCACTAGTATTTTCATGGGCATCACTCACAAGGAGAACCCCAAAAAGTTCACCCTTAACAGGAATTTTTTGAACACGTGAATACTCCACAGGCTTACATTCAACTGAATTCACGCCAAACTGAAGCGAGTTGGTACATACGTCCTAAGTTTGTGTATTTTAGGTCATTGTCGTCTACAGTTTTCTTACATTATAGACATCGTAAGTGAAAACTAAAAGACAGGAGGATTACCTTTACACGTGCTGGCACAGTTAAAAGAGAAACAATTACGTAACTTCAAATAAACCTTACAAAAAGAACTCATGCAATGTAGTGATAAGTTAAAATTTGTAAATACTTCCTTAATCGATGTAAAAAATTCAAAAATATCATTGGCATGCTTTTTCGCTCTGTAGACAAGAAAAGACAACCTCTCTATTGCGTACACAAAGTTATCCACCTTCGTCTTCCCACTCTCGCTGGCATACTCGTATGAAGAAACAAAAGGAAATCAGCATTCTCTGTTAGCAAAGGTCCTCAAGGATACAAGCCATTGGCTCAACAGTACCTACCTGGCGATATATCATAATGTAAGAATAAAGTGAACTTAATAATAGTAGAGTTTCGTTCACATCCCAGTATTGAGTGAAATCGTTTTTGTTTTGTTTTTTACTTTAGGTTTCGGGATTGCCCTTGCTCCCTCCTCAGCAAAAGACAGAGAGAGAGCTAGACGATTATACTAGAGTATTTCTAAATGCCCTCGTCAATAGCAACCATGTGGTAGGTGGTATATCTTCCTATGCAAAACTAAATTTTTATGCCCTAAACACTCATGCAAATCCAAAGGCTTCACGTCACTGTAAGATTGCGGACTTTGAGGACAACACGACGGTGATAGCAAAAAGAACGTGGCGAAACAAAAGGTTCTGTTGACAAAACAATAGCTCTACACGTGCGTTTTCAAACTTTGTACATTTCCTGGTCATCTAAAGCAAAATAATGTGGAATCACGAAAATTTTTTCACTGTCTGAGAACGAGTACTTAGCCACCGGATTATTCACGTTTCTCTTCGAAGAAGGAGGTTCGGCGCAAATATGCGCAAAATGCTTACAAGATAGAAAGTTAACTTTTTCAGTCACTAAGCGCCGCCGTCATGACATTTTAAACTCCCTACTGGGCTCTGCTGTAGTCCCCACTGACAACTACCGTGGGAAACCTTGATAACTTGTCAGAAAGTTGTGATTCAGTGCAGGCTCGTTCGATGAGATTATACTGCAGGTTATACTTATTTAATAAAGCGCTTTAGAAATAAACAAATTTCACGTAGATTTTTTTCCCGTAGCTGCTTACGTAGACCGTAAGCAAGAAAGCGGCTACGGAAAATAATGGTAAAGAGACTTAACAAGTTATTCCCTTTAATGACCTTTAGACCCCAAAATCTGACACACTAAGCTTCTTTGCCTCTCGTTTGCAACGTAGAAATCTAAAAGCCTTCTTTCATATTTATCTTTATCACCAGAGCTTGACGATTACTGATGACGTGGTTAAGACCTATCGAAACTATGCTATCCTTTACACATTGAAAGATGTCATCGTCGACGTTCTGTCTTGTTTAATTTAATAGAAAATTATGCTCCAGAAACCATACTACCTCCGATATTTCAATGTATGCATTAAATTGTGAGACTGGTCGCATTTTGAGATTTCAAAAAGAAACAAAGGACACCACCATTTCGAATCTTTCTCGAGAATCTGGGCTCGTTCCTTTCTTCCATCTCTCAATGGTCTGCTTGAATAATAGGAAGCTACACAAAACGGCTTTCTAAACTCGAATATCGATTATCTTTTTTATTTATCCATTTTTTTTTCGGTATTCAGAGCATCAGCTGACCATGAACAGCGTCGCGTGTGCGACCAGGTTACTCATTTGTTTTCAAAATGGCGGCGCCCGTTCGTCGAATGTTTAGAGCGTTTAAGGACAATTTGCGACGGGTTAGGTTACTCTCTGAAATCTTAAAATGCGGTAACTGATATGATTTCTGGAGCATACTCCTCCTATTTATCTAGTAAGACGAATGACCACATCGCCTTCTATAGAGTAGAAGCGCGCTAATTATCTTTACTATTTATCACCAAAACATAGATAAAAAAAAAGTTACTTAAGAAAAAAGGTAAAGTGTGTAAAATGAAAATGTTATTTATAAATATACAAATACTTCAAAAGTTATTTATAGCTAGATACTATAGTTAAACTATAAGACAGAAGATGCTATGCATAGCCATATTGGCAAAGACAGTTTTCAACACGCCTCTCGTTGATCTAACTCTTAGTTAATCGATCGATCCTTGAGCCCTTGATTACTAGACAGTTTCAGCAAACAGTTATGTCTGCTGAGGATTTTGTTGAACTATAGTTAATAATGTGCTGTAATGGTTGTGAAACCCGGCAGAATATTGATGTTGTATGGTTTTGTCTAGGTATTGTAAACTGGTCGAGCTAACATCCAATACAATTCCAATCACGCTGAAATTACTTAATACTTAGAACTTCTCATAAATGTATTCTAGTTGCGTCAGACAACTTGAATACATTTTACTAATCTTAAAGTATTTCTTGGCTTATTTAGGGTTTTCTGAATCTAGGTTGGAAAATTCTTGATTCTGTCCCTGTATTTATTCACACTGTGTGAACACGAAGACCAAGATCCTCTGTTCTGAGTGAGATCCCAGCATAACCTGCGACACTGTTTTTCTTTTTCTTCTCCCATTTTTGCCGGCTTTCATAACCATTCAACTCTACCAAGTACGGTTTAATCGCTATCCAACAATGGACTATTTAAAAATACATGGTTAAATTCCTAACTTATTGTTTCAGTTGTAATTTATACTAGATATCTGGAACATGTTATCAAAATTAAAGAAGGATATTCTATTTTTGAAAATAAGTGACGGTGTAGTTGTAGAATTGTTACACATGGCGTTTTCGTAATATACTTGTACATGACCGAGTTTGTAACTGTCCGAGACAGTGAAGGGATAAACAATACTCTAAAACAATATTGAAATGACTCATACTTGTTTTATAAAGTCTTCATAGGAACTTGAAAGCCACATTAACGAAAGAAATCTGAAAACCGCTTATTTAAACTAAGTTTAACTGCTTTTTAACAAAACTAAAAAACTATACAGAATTTGGCTGAATCTTTTATTTGAACTTTTATTTTTGTGCACGGTGTCAAGAGGACCGAAATCTAACTTTGGAAGGACATTTATTAAATAGAAACAACCCTCATAAAGAGCATACGTAGAGCCCACTGCTTGTGTAAAGCCGCCGTTTGGGTTAGACCTCGTTAAAATAACCGGCTCCTAATGTTTTGATGTAAGGGAGAGAGAGAGAGAGAGAGGGAGAGAAGGGGGGGGAGTCGGATGATTTTGGTTCTGTCAAGATAAAATCGACCTGATCACTGCATTAGCCCTAAATATTCTTGTGAAATCCCCCTCCTTCCCCCCGCCCCCCCGCCCCTTCCTTCTTTGGCACTCAATTTTCTCTTTCTTTACTTTTTCGAAAATGACGTCGCGCGCCGGTACAGACATTATTCGAATGACTTAGAAACTTATAAATATTAGGGCCTATCCGCACTAGCGACAAAATTGTTTATTTAGACAAATTTTCTGTCATCACCAGCGCTTCACAAGTGCGGACGGTTTGTCGCGACTTCGGACAAATTTTGTCCGAAGCCGACAAACGCACCGCCGACAAAATTTGTCCCGGGTAAAAATTTGCCATAATCGACAAATGTGTTAAACTTGTCAATCATTTGTCAGAAAAGCTATTACGGCCTGCCTGGTATTGGTAAGTGAATTGAGTTCAAATTACCTTCTGAGGCATTTCCTGCGAAACGCTGAAAACTGGATGCTTTAACAGTGAACGCGTAACGTAAAGATGAATCCCGGCAATTGGAATTTAAATCCAATGGCAAACTATGCCGGTCTGCCCTATGAGTAGGCACACTATATAGGACGCTGAACCATTCCACCATACAACGATCAATTGAACAGTGTTCATGCAGCTGGGCCAAGCTACAGCAATGGTGTGTTTTCCCAGTCGTCACGCCAGTTTCAATCCAACGAAACAGGTGATCGTACAAACGCCTTCGCAAAAACAAAGGAAAAGGGAAATCGAGTTACGACAAATGGTCTAACGAAGAACAGAGTTTCCTGGTTGATCCGTGGTCCGAAAAGCAAAGTTTAGAAAGCAAAGACGCTAGGATAGCGTGGATGGAGATATGTCAAGAGATCGAGATCAATTTTGGAACGAAAAAGACAGTAGAAAAATGCCAGAGGAAATTCAAATACTTTATCGATAAATATAAGGATGCAAAAACCTGGAAAAAAACTCAGAGTGGAGGCCAATTAAGAAAAAGTGTCTTCTATGACAAAATTGATCGTGTTCGTGGGACAAGAGATGTTGTTGCACTTGGTCGAAGCAGGGACACGTACCGATTCTCCAATCTCGAGTCCGACTTCCCCAAGCACCAATGATCATGACTCTGTTGCACCTAGTAGTAGTTCTGGAACTCCAGGCCCACAGCCAAGGACCAGTAGGACAAGTGGAACAAGTTGTGCTGAATCATCCAACGCCGTAAACCGCCCCAGCAGAGCCAGGAAAGAGCGGAAGAGAGCAACGAAGAGAAAAATACCCGAAGATGGAGAAGATGAAGAGGCAACTTCGCTCAGGAGGAGCGTCGAATCGATTGAAAAGCAGGGCGAAAAGCTAACGGAAATTATGCAGGGCTTGCAGGAAAATCAGAGCAAGCAACTAGAAATGGTGGCATCCTTCATGGGCTCTCCTGTAGAAGCTATCAAAGATAAAAAATAGGCGACTTTGGAGTTGAAAAATTTATTGGAAAAAGAACTGACAAGTATTAGGAGAAAGGACGGTCGTAGTTTGTTATAGTCATTGTTCACAATTACAAGTGTCATTTCATCATATGTTTACCGTACTATAAAATCATTTTTTAAGGAAAGGAGCGATTATAATCAATGTGATTTAATTTGATTTTGTTAACTGTAATGTGAATAGTTTTGACGAGTCCCAAGCGTAACAGGAAAAAAAATATGGATCACTTATGAGTGTAACATTTCGACAACGAATTTAGCCTTGGTCATATATTTTGTATTTTTGTTAATATTATTGTACTAAATTGGATTCAATTGCTTTATTCGGGTGATTACAATGGGAAAATAACTTTGATTACAATGTTTTGATTCAGTTATGCATTTGCAATGTATTCTCTTAACACACTTCGGACGTCATCTCCATCCCTTATAACATCATCGTCGTTGTTTTCGTGACCTTGATCTCCAGGGTCGTCATTGTCATCGTCATTCCAACCGTCTTGATTTAATAGACTGGAATTGTGAAGGACCGCACAAGCAATAGCAGTTTCGTTTGCAAACGAAATCCTACTATCTAGCCGTTTCCCTAGTATCCGCCAACGATTTTCAACAGACCAAAAGCGCACTCTACTGCTACTCTTGCGGCGGACAAAGCTCTATTAAAAGCTATTTCCTCTGGGTCTCTTGTTGCTTCAGGAAATGGCTTTTGAAGCCAAGAAGCTAGAGGGTATGCACTGTCTCCAACTAGATAGGGTTTGATCTCGTTAGCCCCGATTCGCACAACTGGACCGGTAAGAATCTGATCGTTCTCTGCGAAATCAAATATTGTACTATTCCGCAGAACTCTGTCATCATGCATACTCAGTTCCGGAAACCGACGTGAAGTCAAGAAAGCGATTTTTACCATCGACAATAGCTTGAACAATAAAGTCATGTTGTTGATAGCGACTGAAATAGTCAACAGCACTGTCTGGAGGGGCAGCTATTCTTATGTGAGATCCGTCTATTGCACCAACAATGTTTGGGAAATCAGAAACATCTTGAAATGTCTCTACGCAAACCCAGGTTTCCGCTTCTGTAATGGGGAATTTTATGTAGACATTCCTCAGGTTGAAAAGGGCCTCCACAACGTCTTGGAAAAACAGTCGATCTTCCAACATTGAAATTTGGCCCAATACTTTCATAACTGTTCCCGTGCGCCAGACGATACAAACCAAGTGCGAGTACTTTTTCTGGAGCGATGCAGTCACGCAATCTTGGATTTTCGCGTGTTACGGCAGGTCGCAAGACATTCAACAACATATCGAAGGTACGACGATTCATTCGCAGTTGTTTGCGGAAATACTCTTCGGGAATTCTTCGGTCATTGAAGTGGATCTCGAACCACGACTGGTTTGGTCTTGGAAGTTTCCAAAAGTAGGGGTTGCGTCGACGTGCGAATGTTCGATGTTTTGGCGCACGCAAAATTAAAAGTTTAAAAAATAATCATTACTGTTAAGGTGTTGACAGAATTTGCCGCTTTGAAAATTTGAATGCGGACACCGCAGACAAGACAAAAATTTGTCCTGACAAAATTTGTCCTTCGATTTTGTCGGAACAATTCTAGTTTTGTCCGCTAGTGCGGATAGGCCCTTAGTTGGCCGGTCCAATTACACTAACGACAGATTTTGATAACAAAGAGTTGATAGAAACTTCAATTGTTGATAACTTCAAAACGAACATAGCTTTTTTCCGGTATCTAATTTCAATTTCATCTCCGCGGTTTCAATTCTTTAACTTCCTCGACGATGTCGCCGAGACAGAAGATAGGATATTTGACTGGTTTTACTTTCAACAAACTTGCTGTATCTTATACTTTGGAAGAAATAATTCCTTCCAAAGTATACGCTGCAGCAAATATGATAGAAATGATTTTAAATTAAAGCCTACATGAAACCGGCCTAGTTTTGACATCCCTTCCCAACAATCTTCAAAGAATTGACAATCGCACCTCTTTACTTGAAAATCAGATTTTTCCTCTCTTTCTAAGAGAAGTTAGTCACAAGTTAAAGAATTTTTTTCTTCCTTCACGTCCGATTTTTATTTTTGATATTTCCGGTCACAAATGCTGTTATTCAATATTTTGGCCTCTCCTTGATCAGCAACTATCTTCATACGCGCGTAAACGTCTCACTTTTATCTATGGAGACAGAAAGTGCGCTGGATCACTTTTAAAAATAGAAAGCTAATCGATGTTCGATCGTTTTCTGTTCGCCTATCCTTTGCCGATCGCGTGCACTTAGCTCGCGATGAAGAATTTTCCCCTCGAAAGGATAAGACAGATTATGACAGCTTTCTGGCTTAGTTCTAACAATTTTAAACCCGAGTGATGAGAATAATCAGCTTACGGCACTCAACTCAAGTTTTGTCATGTGCAGTCTTAACTAGGAGAAAATTCTCCACTGCAATGAGGGCATCGGATCAGAGAGCATTGTAAAGTGGCGATACTTGAGCGACCCACGATGTTTAATTCTCCCATCGACCACCCCTTGATAGGAACACGCTACTCTTCCAACTAACCACCCTCTCTCTCAATAACGGGAGATGGCAGCATCCAATTGCGCGATTAAGCTCATGCTTGCCAAAAATAGGCCCACACCGCAGGTTAGTTGTCGACTTGTTAAACTCGACTCATGGATTAGGAAAAAATAAAGCAAATAAAGTCAAGGATTCATAAATCTTATTTTACATTAATTCCATCCAAAAAAGAAACAAATAAAATTTATTTTAGAATTAGATTTTCAGATCAGCTACAAGCAAAAGGAAACGCGTTTCAGAAATGCCACTCAGTGCGAGAATAGTTTTTCATTTTTGTCTCATGTAAAATCGTAAACATCAACGCACGTGTGCTGTGATTCTACGTGCGTTATTGCGATTAAATTAGAATTAATTGAAAATAGTAATTTCCGCTTCGCTTCTCGTAACTTAAAGCAGCCATGGTTCTTCCGGCTACCCTCGCTTAGTCTCTGTGTGATTGATCCTCACATGCCGAGGAAATCACTCTGATTTTGGGAGCTTCACAGACTTAAGACAACTTAACATAGTGGAAGCTGATAATCTTCAGCATTTTAAATCTCAGCTTAAATTGTATTTGAATATTTAATTATAACTAAGTATTTTATTTTCATTTAGACTTAATTTTTAGGGAGTTTTCACATAGGGATAACCTCTTAACTTCCTTTTCTGGAAGCATATTTTCCATTTCCTCTTAGTGTATACATAGTCTGCTTCTGGAATAAATAAAGTATGTATGTATGTATGTAAGTAAAATTTGAAATGTCCACGTTACTCTACAACACATGAAGTAACGACACTTATTGTAGACAAAAGGTTAAACTTCCAACTCAAATGTACAAAACAGAAAGAACATAATACCCTTTTTGTTGCCTCGGGAACAAACTGACTTCAAATATACACTTTCTGTGATTAAAATACCTTGAGGTCCTGATGGAAATATCTTGCATATTTCTTCAATACACTATCAAAGGCAAAATGGAGTCGAGTCACAAAAGCGTATGATTTTTCCCGTCGAAAATTATTCAGTTAAGGAGCTACGTGCTTGTGGAAACTTTCTTTCGTAACTATGATAGAAGGAACTTAAACACAACAGGAATATAATGGTGCGGAAGAACCTTAAAGGAAGAATGAGGTAAGGGAAGGAAAAATAGAAATTTGTCTTCAATATAAAGGCAACTTGCAATCGATAGTCATAGCCAGTTTTAGAAATATAACTTCATTACAGAGGAATTTAATGATCGCAAAAGAAAGAGGTGAGCATTAACAACCACCAGATGTAGCTTTCTAAAAACTATCGAAAAAGGAAACGAAAGGAGAGGAAAAAGCTCTCTTAGCTTCGGTCGCTAACAAAAACAAATCAGTAACAAGTTGAACTTAATTTTTAAGTTCACTTTAAATTCAATAATCAAGTCAATTTTCTCACGTCCACTGGGACATCATCCCTGTGTTCAATCGACAAAAATGCGTCAAATAGTTATTTTCCTGAATTTAATATTTAATACTTGACAGTTACTTTTCATTTCTTTCGAACTAGGAATGGAACTAATTTTAAAGGCGGTGTTTGGAATGATATTTGTTTTGATAATGATCTCACATAGTCAAAGTTCTTCCGCGAATTCAAAATCAAGGAGACTTCAACTACTCATCAAAGACATCATAGCACCTAGGATCAAAAACGCAACTAAAGAGGTACGTGCCGCCGTTAAAGTTGCAATTCTCATTACTGTTTCCCTTCCAATCCTTTTAGTGTTAGTTTAGAGAACTCTAGTGTTAGTTTAGAGAACTTTAGTTCCAAGCTAAATGTTTCAGTCCGAAATGCGCCGTGTACGCATGCGCCGTGCTGCAACATGTGACGAGTACGAGCCGCTGAAAGAGACAATTTAAGCAGTCATGATTTTTTCCTGTAGATTGTTGATATGTAACTAAAAATATCTCTGCAGATGCAAACCACGTATCCTTTCATAACCTCGACGAACGATCTGCAGGAGACAATGATGATGCTTGGAGTAATAGTGACGAAAAGGTGCTCTTCAAATCTGGTATGTAATAAAAGTCAAGTCTGTGGCATACTCAAATCTATCACCCTCCCCCCCCCTACCGCACCCCACCCTACCTCAACGTAAAGGGTTTAACCCACTCCCTTTCGCCTGGCGACTTAGGAACCTTTCTCAAATCCTCTCAACAACCCGCAAACGTTTTTTCCTCGCTAAACCTAGAGAGAAAGTGATCTGTTGCAAACTTCCTCATTTAACATTTGGGTGCATAGCCCTGGTTTTAACATAACAACCATTATTTGAGATTTTCTGACCAGGATGAACCTAATCAAACAGTGCAGATCAACGTAGCTTGGCCAAAGTGCAGATTAATGTATACGGAGGGCTTTTAGATTGATCCTAATATCAAAACCAAAGAAATCTATCGGACAATCGCGAAAAAATCTATAATTATTATGAAGCTAATGAAAGCTCAAAGAATATAAATGTGAAGTAAACTATCTGAAGCACAAGAAAACGCAAACCATCAGCTTCCTTTGATGGACTTTAGTTGGCATCTGATTGGTCGAGAGCACGGTGCGAGTTTTCTACACCAATCATGAAAGGGGCATAAGTAAAACTAATGTCATCCATGATAACTTTTTACACTCAGTTGACAGTCGCTCTCCATCTGACAATCGTAATCCTTTTTTTTATCCAGCAATTAAAAGACAAGCTCACTATCAGTTACTTAAAGCTCTCTAACTACATCAGTCCACTGTACATGGCGTACTCTTATGAAGAAGCACATGGGCACAAGTACACGGTGCTAGCAAGTGTTCTCAGGGAGACAAGCTTTTTTCTGAATAGTACAGTTAGCACTTTAAGACATGAGGTAATATTCTCCCTAATTAACAAATGGTAAACACCACATCGTACACTATTGAGTTATGGATGCACTTGGGAGGTTTGCTAAGCACTCAAGAAGCTAGAGTCGCTCTCGGCTATCGCCTCGAGCGACTCTTACGCTTCTTTCGTGCTTAGAAACCTCCCGCGTGCATCCATAACTCAATAGTGTACGCTGTGGTGTTTACCATTTGTTTTATAGCATAACATTGATACATTGTAGCTAAAGAGTTCCCTTTTATTTAACAAATCTTACGTGACCAGAAAAAACAAGCGCGCGCGAAATAGTCTTCGCATTTGCTCATGTCAGCAGCGTACACCCATGGGCAAATGGGGGACGCTAAATTGAACAATCAGAGCGCGCGCTTTACTTTGGTTATGTTATAATTCTCAGTATTCAAGAGGACATTCCTCTGATCACGACTAACTTAGTTACATGCACCTAGAGCAGTGATTACTGCACTAAAAAACCTAGGATACCTTAAAGGCTAGATGCAGTTCGTAAAGAAGACCTGCAATCATGATAATACAGGAGACGTAGAGTTACTCTGAGACGACCAGCATTTACCAGATTCAATCTCGATCGAGCAAAGTGTTCATACCTAAGGGTCTCAAGTTTTTAGAAGAACCCGAAAAGAATATGTTTCTCGCCAAAATATTCAGTTCAGTTAACTTGTTAAATGTAATAGGAGACCTTTAACTGGGCTATTTTGCTGAATCCTTTAAAAAAAATCCAAGGCCTCATTTTTCGCCGATAAGAACTCAGATCGAAACTAGCTTTACACTTATAAAATAACATTATTGGTCTCATTTATCTTTGGCTGTGACTTTGTTATCGTCCATTTGAGCATGAATAATTTTCTGTTGGTTTCACCTTCAGCTGCTGATAAGAGGTCACTCTGTGCCCACTGGTCAAGTTATGTTGACGGAGGCGCAGTTAAATGGATACACTCGTGGATATCTGCAAGCACTTGTCAACAAAAAATGGCTGGTAGGCTTACATAGCGATACAAAATTGTAACCATGTCAAAAACAACACAAGTTCTTTAAATCCACTTTTTATCATATTATAACTGTTTTCTTTTGAATGTTGTTTTCTTAAAATGTATGCCATATCATCACGATCAAGCTCTTACATTTGCTAACCTTTTAATTAAGGACAAAATAGTGTAAAAATAGTTTAAAACGCTGTTTTCCAAGACATCTAACATTGACGTCCTAACTTAAGTAAGCACTAGCATGCAATCGACATTAGTTAGCGTTAGTTTTATTAGTACGAAATGTAATGAATCTTATTTAAGTTAAAGATAAATACATCGGTGACGTGCTCCAATATCTCTTACTCCGCTCGCCTACTGAGAAAACGAGAACATCCAGTTAACCCTTTACACCTTAACATCAGATATGCGTATTCTCCATAGTGTTCCCTATACATTTGCGAAGGCGCTCACAAGGAGAATTTGTTTTACAATCAAGAGCTTCTTTAATTAGTGATCATTTCCTTTTTTTTTTTTCGTGACCCTAATGTTTGATTTAGGGGTAAAACTGTAAAGAAATGTTTGACCTTTTTTAAAAACTTGGAAATCTTGTTTGTTTAGAACCTTACCATCACTGATGATGTCGTGAGGATTTACCGGAACTACGTCACCTATTATACCTTTCATGATGTCATCACTGAGGTGTACACGTGCGTCTTTAGTGTATAAAGTCAATCTTTGCTATGCACTCTGGGAGTGGTATACTAAATTAAATTCTAATTTATTTTACTTGATAAATCAGTAACAGTAACTATTCAATACATTTTGTTCTGGTAACTGCGCGCTTCTTGGAAAAATAGTGAAGAAATAGAAATAGTGTTGATCACTTTTGCGACGAAATATAATTGCTAAGAAGGAAAAAATAATGACAATGAAGAATTTCTTTCAAAATTCCTTTGAAGTTGAATTTTGCAAAGACTTTATTTGGTGATTGTCAATAATAAATTGACCTATTTGTTATTCCTCTCGATGAGAGAAGATATTTTTAAGTTTGCTTTCAATTATTAACATTGTTATCATTATAAATACTATTTTATTGACTGATCAGGATCAGTTGTTTTGATGTGATACAACTCAGTATTTAACCTTGTAGGGGATTTTAATAAATCTGTTTTTACACGTTACAGTTTCCATCGTGTTGCTTAATCATTCTAAAACCCACTTCTCTTGCCAAAGTAATCTTATCTGAGTATTAAGTCAAGTTTAAAACTTGGCTCAATAGTCTCTCATCTTTCTTGAACGGTAAAAAGGTTACCTAATCGTACGTGGGAGTGACTGGAGTTCTTCTATCACGATGAATGCACCTGTTTCTCGGAAGATTTAGGACATTCGTGTCGAAAATTAATTCAAACACAGCACAGAGGGTATCAAAAGCGAGGAGGTTTGAACCCTCGCGATTAGTTTTTGACAGAATTAGGTAATCAATATTCTTAAAACTAAAAGAGACTGTTCTAAGTTACATTTCGGTAGTATTGAAAGTAAAAGTCAGGAAGTGAAAAGTTTTGCACATAGTCTTAAATCAGTATGCTTCTCTTCAAATATTTAAGGTAGGGCGCCCAGATAACTTCCTCCAACTTACTACAACATGTACAATTAAACGCAACTCAGTGGAATTCACTCCATAGTTGAAGAAAACAAACATCACAAACAAAACTTCAAGGAGATTCTCTTGCGCTAAGGTGAAACTTTCTCGTGTTAAGTATTGTGCTGTAAGAGCCATCGCTTTAACTGGTTACTTTCCAATCGTTATTAGCAGGAAAGAGAACTCAACGGCAATCGGTACACATTCACCGTTTTCTGCGAACGTAGGCAAGCTTCAGCAAAGAAGAACTGCATAAAAATAGATTCCAACGAAGTAAGTTTTTATAGTGCTTTTAAGGATAAAATCGGCCAATTTAAATAAAAGAGCTTATCACCTACTTTCTAACTATCGCTGGCGTTCAATACAGTTGACTTATTTCAAAATCAGGAAGTCATCGGAGAAGTTGCCTTTATCCCAAAAGTTGTCGAAAGAACATCTCCATTACAGCGTGGAATTTTCGTTCCACTGCTACAAAAGTTCCAAGATGTTAGTGATCGAATGATGGAAAAAAATAATGTTGGCCCTCTCCAAAGTAAATTGCGCAAGAGATGAAAACATGTTACAACCGATAAGAGAATGTTTTCAGCATTTTAACTATTGATCGACTCAAACAAATAAAGGTCTTCATAGCGGGGCAGATCTGTAAAGTGAATCTTTAACCAAAAGCATGATAATCGCCAAGGCCAAAGAGAAAATAGAAAAATATGTTAAGGAGCCAATCGGAACCCAAACTGAAAATTAGAAAGCAAGCCGCTGTTACTGTGGGTAATGCAAGTAACCAAGTCTTGCGTCTGATTGGTTTACAGAACAAGGAAAAGAATAACAATTTAACCGGGTTACTTTCGACACTCATATAAAAAATTTATCAATGAAGGAGACGCCGCTACTGGTAGTAACTATGTGAGTACTACAAGGACTATTATAATTCAATAACCTGTTCTAAAACGGTGCTGTCGCAAATAACTAAATGTAAGTTCTAAAGAATGAAAATGAACATCGTCAAGAGCCTTCAGCAGCGTAACCCTTTACTGTCCGCTGGTGAAAATTAACTCTGATTTTCATTTGGAAATTTACTTACGATGTTAAAGGGAGACGTTTGACCTATGCATTTAAAACAGCAGCGATACTTACTGCAAAAAAAAAAAAAAACCTCAACTATTTCACTTTGATTCGTGATGAAATTGGTTACCTTGGAAATCTTCCATGAAAAAACCGCGAGAACTTTAACTTCCCGCGCCTTTGCTGAGAAAGATGCATACTTTGAAGTAGCCTAGTTTGGTCTAGCATGCAATAAATTACACGTGTTTTAAGTATCTAAAAGATAAGTTTCAGACAGAAGGCAAACTCTTCTATGCGTTTTTATAACATAACTAAAGTAAAGCGCGCGCTCTGATTGGTCAATTTAGCGTTCCCCATTTGCCCATGGGTGTACGCTGCTGACGTGAGCAAATGCAAAGACTATTTTTCCGCGCGCGCTTGTTTTTTCTGGTCACGTAAGATTTGTTAAATAAAAGGGAACTCTTTAGCTACAATGTACCAACGTTATGTTATAAAACAAATTGTAAACACCACATCGTACACTATTGAGTTATGGATGCACTTGGGAGGTTTGCTAAGCACTCAAGAAGCTAGAGTCGCTCTCGGCTATCGCCTCGAGCGACTCTTATGCTTCTTTCGTGCTTAGCAACCTCCAGCGTGCATCCATAACTCAATAGTGTACGCTGTGGTGTTTACCATTTGTTAAATAAAACTGCGCCAGCTAACGAGCCATTTGTAATCAAGTACGCGGTAATCAAGTCTAAATTCTGCATTTTTCAATTAGCTCCTGGCACGTTTGCCGAGAGTGGTGGTTTCTGATCGGTAAACGGCATAATACATTTTTCCATACATGACGTTCCCCTTCGGATCATACAAGTTTTACCACTGTGCAATTTAAACACCGAGCCGACTTGCGCAGTCGCTTATGCCTATCGCGTAATAACGAAAATCGCATGTATTTAATTCATTGACTGCACCAGTTAATTGATCTGACCTCTCTAAACAACCTTCCCGGTTCTATCATTTTATCCAAATAGTATGAATTAAACAACAATTAAAAAGACAAAATAAGCAAAGGCCTAAACAATAAACAAGTTAAAAATGTAAGGAAACTGCTTGTCAGTTTTTTTTTTTTTTTTTTTTTTTAAGGTCAAAGCTCAAAATCTGTTAAATTTCGAAACCTATCGAAGATTTGTTTGAGAACAAGAACTGCTCAAAATCTGTTCAGTGTCAAAACATACAAAACTTCAGTCTTAACAATAAGCATATTAAAAATGTAAGGAAACTACGTGTCAAATTTTTTTAGGCCAGTCAAAGCTCAAAATCTGTTCATTTCAAAACCTAACGAAGATTTGTTTTGAGAAAAACCAAGTGCTCAAAATCTGTTCGGTGTCAAAACATATGGAGAAGTGGCTGCCAATGTGCTCACTGATAAACCAATTATGTCCATTTTGCAGTGACCTTGTCCTAAATGGGTTCAAAATGGGTGGCACACCTCAAACCGCCAGTTACGTTCTTAGAATTCTTGTCCGCTGAAGCATTGGACATATTTGTTAGATTAAAACAGCGTTTAATAAAACACTTGACTTTTTTAAAAGATAGCCATAGATATGTATTCCATTATTCAAACTATGGCCATTTGCATTCGACTGAACCATAGAGAAAGTCCTATAAGCCATAACCAGCCTATTTGGGTGTTTTGTTCGGGAGAGAATCGTGTCTTTGACTTCTTTATACCACTTAAACAATAACAAAGTGCTATTAGTGATAATTGTAATGCCTAAATCAGTGTCGTTCGAGTGCTCACTGCAGGCTAAAAGATATTTCATTTTTAACCAACGTGCTTTATAGGCAAAAGGTAAGATTGGTAAATATACCCTGCGTTAAAATTCATCATAATCAGCGCAACAAAAATTCTACATTATTCTCGTCCAAGAAAACTCCTTACTCGAATGTTTTGAATTTTCATAATAGTTTGTTACACATCGATTGTGACTGACTTTGACCCCACTGTGTGCGACAATGAAGAACATTTAAGTTGATTTGAACTCGATACATGCCGACAACTAAGTCATGGACTCCTGCATAGAGCGATATTGACCAAAATGAAGAATCTGCTAAGAAAAAATTCTCCAACTCAAAATCGATATTAAATCGTTCTTTATTCATAAGTCATCATAATTAAATTCGGCTGTACGGAAACTCTGTTATTATATTAAATCAGTGAAAGGCGTCATTATTACCATTTAGGATCGTGTCTTAACGATAAAGTAATTGCAGAATCAAAGTACCACAGACTGGTACGTAAATAAATAAAGACAACTCAGAGACAAACAAACTCATTACACAAAGATCTCTACTGATCGATAATATGAAGAAGACATTTGCAAAACTTGATTGTATTCTTGGATTCTTG